>NC_090197.1:36945555-37118055 GCF_033026475.1 Channa argus
ATCAGCTCCCTCTCGTTCTGCTGCATGTAGCTCCCGCAAAAGGACTTCTGTCTGGGAACGACGGGCTCGCACGGCGGCCGCACCTACCGCAGCCTCTGCTGCAGGATTATAAGGAGGAGCAGGAGAGACCGTGCCATCAAATGTCACCTCTGTCGGAGGAGAGACAGACAGACGGTGCGGACAAACAGGGCAACTCGGCCAAGAAGAAGACGCGCACGGTTTTCTCCCGGAGTCAGGTGTACCAGCTGGAGTCCACCTTCGACATGAAGCGCTACCTGAGCAGCTCGGAGCGGGCCTGCTTAGCCTCCAGCCTGCAGCTGACGGAGACTCAGGTCAAGACGTGGTTTCAGAACAGGAGGAACAAATGGAAACGGCAGCTCTCAGCTGAACTGGAGGCGGCCAACATGGCCCACGCCTCCGCACAGACACTAGTGGGGATGCCGCTGGTTTTCAGAGAAAACTCCTTACTGCGCGTTCCAGTTCCCCGGTCTATCGCCTTTCCGACGCCCCTGTATTACCCCGGGAGCAACCTGCCAGCGTTACCTTTATACAACCTGTATAACAAGATCGAGTATTAATTGACTCTGTTGTATGTTCACCTCTGCAGCCCACGTAAAATGCATTAAAAACAATACACCATTCTTATAAGTGTCTCCACATAACCCCTGTATATTAATCGTATCTCTTTATTTGTTGAGGGAATTCTTATTATGCAGCAACTGTGCATCTCACAAGAAAGCAATCAAGCTTCCCTGTATGTATAAAATACACCGTGTGTATAATTATTATAATAATTTTGTACTTTTATTTTATTTTTCCTCTCCTGCTTTAACTGATAAAACACTTTAACCTTCATATCACAGTCCAAGACAACAGCTGCCACAAGAAATACTTTTAAACTGTTTTCAATAATAATCACTTTGTCAAGCATTCTGCAAAGCATCATTTAGTTTTTATTTCACCTGCGATGAACCCAGTGCTGACAGAAAAACCACAATTCTTCCATTTGAGGAAAAATATCATTGTTTCTATTGTAATTTAGACCTTCAATAATTAACCTGCTCATTCAATAAATTTTCTATTTCAGTGAAGATTGGACTTGCCTCGTTTTATGTGCCGTTTTTGTACACTTACATTTTCAAAACTATTGACGGATATTTTTAAAAAAAAAAACAGGAGATAACATTATGTGATTTTAAAACTCTAGATGAACGATTATCTCTGTACTGTAAGCGCTGATAATACAGTCAGAAATAAATAGTGACTTTTCATGCAGAGCTTCAATATTTCTAACCTGGGGGGCTGATTAGTGGTGTTTTAAACAAGGACCTTACAACAAAAGAAATTAAACTGGAAGACTGTGTTTGACATTTCGGTTTATACTGTAGTTTACATTGGTGGTACTCTAAATCTGCTATTTTAAAATATCAGGCTGTGAGCTTTTTGACAGCTTGTATCTGTGGAAGTATACAGCATTTGTAGGGCTGTGGTGTAAAATATGATGCAGTTTTCTTTCTGCAGGGGTTAAAATGTAGCATCTGTATGTTTGATTCCTGAGGAAACTGGCTCACAACCAGAATAAAATACCAAGGTGCATCTACAACTCCAAAAGTTTTTGTCATTCCAAGATGATATTTATACTTTCAGTTTGAATTTAGAAATACAGCAAGTAGGTTGATGAACTGAGTATTACATGCAAAGGTAACTACCAAGTATATACAGGGTGGAAAATTGAAGCACACTATCACAAGCCAATCATGCCTTTGGGCGGGAACTTCTCCCATTTGAAGTCAGCCTTTTTCAAGCATCAGGCCTTGTAACAGGAAACCTAATAAAAACACATACTCTCAAAGTTCAAGACTGCTGTCATTAATCGAAGCCGTTCTTCATTCTCCATCTGCGCAATATTTACTTTATCAGTCACACTTTGAATTCTGGGCAATATTTACAATATGTCTGGTTAATTCAGCTGCTAGTTTGGATTTTCAAGAGGTCGCGCACACTAAATCAACTCACATTGTCAAAGTTCAACTCACTATTTTATAATAATTCAATACACAAAATACTAAACACAAGCCTGGACAGGATCACACAGATTTACGGACACGCTTATAAGCACTCACACAAACACACAAAAATGTCCTGTGGTTGATGGGGAGCGATAAAACCGTGTCATTTGCCAGCTTTTCTTAGGTGTCACATCATGTACAAGGGACACCACCACCACTGCCACCCACCCATCCTCTTCTACCCATCCTACAATCTCTCACTGTGTGCTAATGGCAACATTACCTAGCAGAATCATGACTAGCCAAGCTCTGCTGCCCTGCAGATTATGCCTGACCCAATTTCTGCAACAGCCGCCCTGTGTTTCTGGGAAAATGGATAGCGTCAGACAACAGCAATGATTAATGGGTAACTCCGGCAGCAGCGAAGAGGTGAGGTGCAGGAGGATGAATTTGTGACAGATAGGAGAGGAGTAGAAAAGAGAGATAGAGAGAGGGATGGGGGACTGTAACGCTTATGAAAAGGAGCAATAGCTTTGGTTGAATGAAGCTGTTTATTAGTTTCCAAGTGGTCATTATGTCATCAGGTGCAACGGTAATGCGCCGCTCTTTTGGATGAATGTTTGCACCCTGCTGACTTGTGGGAAATCTGCATGACCTGTCACCTGAGGTTGTTTGATTTACAAGACAGAGAGAGGGAGAAAGAGAGTGTGAGGGAGGTGACGAGCAAAGAAGAGAAAAGAGCCGGAGAGAGAAAGTGAAAGAGAGGAATAGGTGGTACGTAGAGGAGGGGCTTTGATGTAACTATGTATCACTGCAATGGCAGGTGTGAATTACAAATTTTAATAGCAGGGCAATGAAAATGATTTGAAGAGGTTTAAACTGCAAAGAGACAGCGACTGGCATGGTGATGAAGATTTGTTGAGATGATGTGTTGTGCCTTAGGATTCATCAAACCTGCCTGCTAAGGTGAAAAGCAAGTGTAATTCACTCTGTGCTATAATTTATGATGGGAGTAATAGAAACTGTGGGCTACACGCAGTGTGGAGAGGGGAGAGGCAAAGACGAAGAGCACTGGACAAATTGATTCTCAGGGTAGTTTTTAGTGCGTATTTACAGGATCACAGTGAATTATACTAAAACCTCCTGATATCACCTCTTTTACATCTTGAGATAAAATGTAGATCAAAACTAACTCAATAGAGAGCCCATTAAATTTAAACAGGCTGCAAAAACATTATCACTTTTTTATTTATTATGTTCTCTTCTAATATTTAAAGATCTCATTTTTACATTTTCCACTCCTTCGTCATTTTATTTGGATGAGGGCTTTTCAACATATTTACAGCCATTTGATTTAAAGAGGGTGTGTGTGGCTTCATATTAGACCTGAAGGGTTATGAAGTATAACACCACGAGCAGATGCAGAGCCTCGGGCCTGCCTCAAGACAAGAGTTTTAAAAGCGATCGCAATGCATTAAGCCAGACAACTCTCAAGTCCTGTTTGCTCCCTAAATGAATTTGAGGGGAGCATAACAAGGTTTTTGAGGCTGGCCCTGTCATCCGCTGGCTTTAACCAGCTTCTGTATCTATGGGTTAATGGTTAAAAAAGAGAGCTTGGACCAGAAGTGATTTTTCATGATTCTGTTTTATATCAACTGGAAATGAAGGAGCTGAAGGGAAATTGTGTTTGCCCCCCATCTCCCCCAACCCCAACCTCTTCCCCTTTCCAGCCCCTATTCTAAACAGGAGAGAAATATGCTACTGTACATAGCAAAGGGAAGTGGCAATACAGCTTATACATAAAGTTAAATATAGTAAAATCATAGTTTTGGTAATTTTGGGGGGGGCACTCTAGAGAATACCTTAAAGTCACAGTAATACAAAAAACATGGGAATATATGAAGCATTAAAGGTAACTAGTTTTGGTAAACCTGAAAGCAAAGAACAAGTTCCAGCCTTGAAATCAATTTGCCTAAACACATGATACTGCATGTGACTGACAGTTTCAACATGACATATTTTGAGATGTTTAGAAGGTAAGGTCAAATACTGGCAAATTTTTCATTTGAACAACAATGAGAGCCTTTTCATCTCCAAGTTGAATTCCCCAAGAACAATATTTAACCAGAAATCTAGATTGGGGCTTTAATGGTGAAATGCATTATGCTTCATTGTTAAATTACCAACCATTTCTTGAACTGCCTGTTTTGAAGTGCCATTGGCTGTCCAATATGCATCAAACTATTATAGGCCACAGTATGTGTAGAGAACTCAGCTATTACTCTAGAGATAAGCCCATTAGCATTACCTTTGACACAATAATGGATGTGAGATACAATTTTCTGCTCTCCATTTTGTATTTGTAAGGATAATAGGGGGATTATCTTGAAGGCCTTATGCTACACACTCAAGAGTGAGCCCACACAGAGGACAGAGAGCTCTGCAACAGTTGTTTTCACATCCTCCCCTCTCTCCCTCAGCCCTTCCCTCTGCTCCAAGACCCTCTCAGAGAGAGTCATGGAAGATAAAGCATGTCATTATTCTATTAAAGACCTACAATTTTTGTAATGGGACTTGCAGCGGTCGGCAGAAGTGCAGGCAGCTTCTTCAATATCCTGGACATTATTTGCTCGTTTAGTTAAATGATGTTTCTAATTCCCTCATAATTACTTGTAATGAGGCTGTCTCCCTCGTTTTGATGCGGCTACATCTTAATACAGCATGGCATTCTTTTTTAGGGATAATTACCTCTCATGAGGCCGGGGAGCAAGGCTGGGGTTTGTTGTGTGCTGCACACGTGGCAAATTGGCTTGCTTCCTGCCATCTTGTCTTCCTGCAAATTGGAAAATTAAGTTTCTCGGTTGCAGCATTAGAACTGTTAAGTTTGCTTTCTCGGCTCATTCAAATGATTGGCTTTACTGACAAAGAGACAGCTGTTTATTCTGTGTTTTGTCTCATTAGCTTTGTAGATTTTATTTAGTATAGTAGAGTATATTGTACAGTGAAAGTTGGCAGTGCTGAATATGGGACCACAGAGGAAAATTAGGTCAAATGACCAGTTGTGAAATTATTTGGAGATACAGTATGGTGCATCTAACAGAACAATAATTCTTAATTTCTTGATATTAAATTATACCTTCTTTTGATCTTGCACAGTTAATTTTTAAGCTTAAAAGCAGAGAGCGATTTCTTTGCAGTGAACACTGGAATCATCTAATAAAAAATTCATTTATTGTAGTGCTACCAGGCACTATATAAAATACACCCGCACTGCCACTGTTTCAAGAGTTGAACAGCAGTTTTTAATTTTCATTCACAATGTATTATAAAGGAAGACTTACAAGTCCTATTTTAATATCCGGTATAAACAATTGCATTGGAAGATTTCAGAATACAGGAATAAAATGTATAAATGTAATCTTACAATTGATTTTTCCTTTCCTGTTTCCCTTCAGTTAGCAGACCTGTCTGTGTTGTCCCTCTGAAATGATCCAGGAGCTGTACTCCAACCGCAGCCATCACAGGGTTGGCTGAGGGGTTTTTATTTCTAAGTGCTGATGTGTCGCAGACAGTTTGGCTCTACAAGGGCCTGTTATGCGCCGATTAAAGAGAGGGAAAGAGTGCTCCCGCAGGGCGGCCTTGTACATTTACCCTGACCACAAAAAGGTCTAACGTTTACGCCCTGGTGCTGACATGACCTTCAAACAAGGTCCCTCAGCTGCCTGGGTGGATACTGGAACTGTCTGGTGAAGACATGCAGTGAAACTAACAGACAGGAAGAAATCATATCTTTTATATCAGGAATGACCTATCATATCTGTAAAGTTAGAATATATTACTTTTATTGGGAAATGCAGGAAACGTTAGTTATTTTTAATTATTTATCAAAATGTGATTTACCTAAAAATAATTTCTGACTCACTCGTGTTAAATCAAGAAGTGTCTATTCTCCATAGCCTATATTGAACAAACTGTCACACACAAAGGCCAAGTGAATAATTTAGATCCAAACCCAGCCATCAACTGTCACTGGCCTTTGTTTTTATTTGTGAGAGCACAAAAAGATTCTCAAGTGATCCTCTTGTCATTGCTGGGTTAGTGATGTGTTTGTTATGAGATTTGATATTGAGCTGTTTTTAATATGGTGAGGTGGCATCTCTTTGTAAAGACCAAGTGGTTTCTTTCAGCTGCAGGGGTGTACAGAGAGATGATCTGTCACTTCAATCTGAATCTGACTGCTGACCACACAGCCTGCAGCAAAGCAGCAGAGAGCACAATGAAAGCTGCACACTATCACCTGATAGCTAATTAGGGATCACTCCCCTGGAAGGGAATACATTTTCTTTTGGGAAGTGAGAGAAAGAAAGCAAGAGGTCACTAAAATCTGTGTGAAGTGTCAGTCAAAGTCCCCAGTAATTTCCTAGGGCAATTCTTTGAAGAGAACTCAGTTAACTGGTTAATATTGTATGTTAGCAGTAATACACTGTTCTGTCATAATGATGGCACGAATTAAGTCACCTGCATTTCAAATATAAACTGTTTAGGTTTTTCTTGAGTAAACAAAAATAAGAAACTTCTATATTGCAAATTCATGCAGGTTGTTTTAAATCTTGCAGTTTAGTTTACCAACACCAATTGTCCACATTTTCTTCTGCCAATGTGCTTATATTTGTGGAATGAGTGTGTGTGTGTGTGTATACACATCTAGCAGTTTTAGTCTATGGTTTATACAGGAGACCTGGGATTTCTTTGAAAACACATTTGCAACCATTAGTTGAGTGTAAGGTTTCATGTGCAGAGTGCATCCTCTGGTCTGGTGTCAGAGTTTCTGCAAGGCTCTGCTGCAGCCTCTCTTGAAGGGACAGTGCTAAGAGGAGGAGGGTAGAGATGGTGGTGGTAGTTGGGGAGGAGGAGGGGAAGCACTGGAGCCGAGGCGTCCCACCAACAACGCATCACGGCAGACAGGGTGTAACCTGAGCTTCCCCTCTGGCCCTGATGTGGCCCGCCACAGCGCACTCCCTCTCGGCCCCCTTTGCACCCCCAAGATGCTTTTAAAGAGATTTGGTCAGCAAGAAAACAGCTCTTCAAAAGAATCGTCGTCACATTAGAAAGTAATTAGCCAGGCCTGAGGCAGAGGATTCCCTGACCTGACTAATTCTGCAGCCCTAAACAATCCGTCTTGGTGTTAGGCGGGTGGTGAGGCACGTTCTCATCACTGGAGTAAAGATATTTTTGCAGTTGAGATTCCCATGGTTAGTGAGCAAAACCGTACAGAGGTCATAGGGAAAGGTTATTGGATAATCCATGTGATTTACAGGCTGCAGGTTGCGAAACAAAAATATCTCTCTCTCTGAGTTAGTAGTGAAATAAAAAAAAAAAGCTTAATTCCAACATTCGAGTTCCTCTAATCTTATTGAGCTGCACTAACTTTCGGATGTATGTGATCTAAGGGCCTAATACAGCTGCAGACTACCACATCGTTTTTGAGATCAATGCGGAAGAAAAACTATTTCAGCACTTGGCCACCTGTTCTTACAAGCCTGCAGGGTCCAATGGCAACAATCTTTCCTCTTACTATTGGACAAACTAATCTGATTGGGAAAAAGATAGAGGAGGGGAGGGGCAGAAACTTACACACCACATGCTGCAGGGTGGGACTCGACACCACCAGCGCTCTCTTCCAATGTCTCTGATGCTTTAAGAGCTACTGTAGCCTTCAGCATTGCCAGGCCAGTAGGAGGTAGAGTAAAAAAGAGTAGGGAGAGAAAACTTGAGGGATTCCCAGATAAGTACACTACTCTGATTTCAATAGTTTAAATTAATGAGTTTAGAGTCTGTTTGCATTTCGTGGCCTTTGCTGTTTTCTTATGAGATTATAAAGAGATCTCAAAGCATTTGCGTGTTATGTTACTTGGAAGTACTCTGCTTTTGACCTTTTCAGAAAAGTCTATGAATGAGGGAAAAATGACTTCAAATGCATCAGTGCTGAAGTAGTAAGATGTTGGAGAGTGGGAAGGAAAAAACATACACTTGTTAAACCAGTAGGTACCAGAATGGCACTGAGCAATTGACCAGTTAGGAAGTGGTCTATCATGTCAAACTCATTTGCAAAGGAAAGGCTTAACCCTTAGGGTTCGAAGGTCAGGATCAAAGAGTGTCCCCCATGGGACTGC
This sequence comes from Channa argus, assembly GCF_033026475.1. Classification (NCBI taxonomy): domain Eukaryota; kingdom Metazoa; phylum Chordata; class Actinopteri; order Anabantiformes; family Channidae; genus Channa; species Channa argus. The sequence continues at coordinate 36,953,738 of NC_090197.1, forward strand.
ACAGAGATCCTTAAAGAAACGCTGATCACAAGCTTTTGTAAAGGAATCTTCTAATTACAATAAATCTCCACTGCAAGGTAAAGACAGGAGTGTTTGGTACAGTGGTTATATGATAGCTTTTGCCCGAGGGCCTGATGGTTGCCTATAGATGTCTAGATAGAAGACTGATAGGAGATAGTGGTTGCCACCAGGGTAGTGGCCTCTCATGTGCCCAGGTCAGAACTTTAGAGAGTGATTACAGCTTTGACGGCTCAGGCTGACCAACACCTCTGAGCCTTTTTAGCCTCTGGTGTGTAACTGGGTCTTTGACCTTGCCCATAGATTAGTATCAGTATCAGTATTAGTACTGGATTTAACTCTTCAGTTTTTGTTTTCTTACAAAGGTGTGTTACAGATGGTTCCCTTGAATGAAGCACAGTCTTAGTTGAGATGTTAGCTCTCAACTATGAATTTTTAACAGTCTGATCTTTGGTTGTACTGTAATAATTTGCAAATCTAAACAATGTTTTTATTAGAGACTATTTTGTAACAAAACATTAGCCCTGGATGACATTTGCACAGAAGTTTGAAATCATCTGACAACTAATGGCTGAGTGTCAAAGGATTAGCAGATATTTTGTCTAAACCTGACATGTTTTGTTTGTTTTTTAGCAATAAAGCAGAAATTACTTTTATATGAAAACTAATAAACATATTGTATTTAGCCTGACATGGTAAAGTTGAAACTAATGCATTACATTTGAAAAGGGAATATTGCTGCAGATTTGGGTAAGAGTTTATAATCAACCCCCTACCCTGCACATTATCGCACTGCCTATGACAGGATCAATGCCTATATATTCAACTGTGTTTTCCCTCTATATATTGAATCTCACATGCAGAACAACCTTCTTTGTTCCCACTCCAAGCAAAGCTGTATGACACACACTGTGCTCTATGGTTGGCCAAAGGGGGAGGAGAGAGGAAAAGGAGGGGAAAGTAGCAGTTTGTTCTTCCTGCAATTAGCATTCACGGTTAGCTAAGCAGAACTAATGCAGCGAATCTTTGAGTTTCATGTTACGTGCTCTCCACTGCTGGAGAACCTGCAGGCCAGATTAAACTGCAGCAAGATGACAAACCCCCTATGTATCCATTACAAGCCTTTTATTATTACCTGTGTTATTGGTAATTCCTTTTGAATGAAAAAATCTATGCACTGGCTAAGGTGGACTACAGGAAAAAACAAAAACAAAAAAACAAAAACAAAAACAGAATACTGCATGGGTGTGGGTAATGCACTATTGATACTGTAATTTTGGAAACAAACAAGAGTGAGAATTACACCTTTATCAGCATGGCATTGAAGCCATAACCCCATGCGGCACATTTTGATCTAACCTGTTATAAGAGACAGGATTTCCATGACAGCGGTTAGTGTTGTCATATGTCAGAAGCATCTCCCCTCAAACGTCACTCCCTCATTGACTACATTCATATTTTATGGCCCCTTCTTTTCACAAATATCCTGTTTTTATTACATACATACTATGTTTTTGTGTCATGCAGGGTCATCTACAAAAGGTTGTTTAGCATCTAGGTGCTAGCCTGAATTATCCTATGACTTCCTTTTCAACTGGTACAGGATCAGGATATGGGCTCACTGTGCTCCATTACAGGAAGTGGCTAAAACTGCAACGATCTCATCAGTCTTAAGTGACACCAAAATATTGCCACTTAGTAAACCTTCTTACACAGTTACAAAAAAGTGTCACAATGCAATTTCAGCTCAAATAATTCTTTGTCTGCAATTAAATATACCATGCTCTAACTGGCTTAATAAATATCAATATGCAAGTGATACTAAATAGTGCTGCAGTTTGATTTTGTGCAGTAAAAACAATAGATAATCTATATTTTTCTTCCTTGTTTCCTTCCCTGTATGTGGATTTGCTGTTTATCCTCAGCTAATCATTATCAGTTCTCTGAAGTGTTGTCTTATCAGTTACAAACAGGTACAAGTGGTGCATGTGCTCCAATTGATCCACTAAAGACTTCCACTGAGATGGGGCCACTGTCTAGTCACACAGAGCCCAAGGAATACACTGCTCAAAATCAATAAGTCTTCTTGTGACATTGGGTCTGCTCAAGTCTGCACTTGGCTCTTCATTGTGAATGTGAGAGGCAGTTTAAGAAATCATTGAAATAGAAGTGATACTCTGTGCCACAATACAGCCACATTGATAATTTTAATTGCATAAGTTGTTTTCAAGAGAATTAAAACAGTTGTAGGTATAGTCTCTTCTATCTCAGCCACAGAAACTTGTAACTCCTTCAGAGGAGTCATACTGTAGGTGTCGTTGGGGCCTCCGTCACTTGTTCCCCTTCTTTCACATTAATTCAGTTTTTGAGGAAAGGCCTGCTCTGGATAGATGTATACCTGTGCCATGTTCCTTTCATTTTTAAAGATGGATTTAACTTTACTCTGGGTGATTTTGAAATGGCTTTCTAGCAATCTCCGGATTTCTGTTTTTTAAATAATCTTTTTTGTTGCTTTAGGTGTTTTGTTGTCTTCACAATTTAGTGTTGGTTTAGAATGTGATTCACCAGTAACTGGATCTTCAAGATACAGGTGTAATTATACTACCAATCTACACATTCCCTGCACTTAGGTGATCTCTGTTTAACTGTATGATGTTTGCAACCAGCTATTCCACTGAGGATATGAAGGAGTCACTTTAAACGGGGGGCAAATATTTATGCAATAAAGTCATTTTTGTTTAACATTTACATTAGATTTTAGAGATCTGTTTCCATATCCAAGGGTTGAGCACTTTTTATAGGCACTTTCTATTTGAAATATTATACCTGTGTATGTAACATTTATATTTGTGTGACCAAACAAAGGTCAGATTTTATCAGAAACATGTCTGCTGCTTGGCTTATCTACAATGCATGGAAATCCTCTCATCTATTACTGTAAGGGACTAGAATTTGTTGTTTAGGTTAAAAAAAAAGTGTAATAGTTGCTACAATCAATGCACAGTAATTTCTGGAAAAGGTTGAGGCACATTTTACCAAATGGTTTGAGGCACTTTCATTTAATTAATGTTGTATGTCTGTGTTTAACGGACATGGTTTTAGCTGAAAATTGATAATGTTGCTGGACACCCAGGCTCAGAAAACTGAAGCTATTTGCAGGGGAATTACAGGGAATCTCATTGCAGTGTATGGATTAAAATAAAAAAATAATATATATATATATATATATATATATATATATATATATATATATATTTCCCTGCAGGGCTTTTATTATCTAGTGGAGACAGTTTGAATTTGACTCAGTGCTTTTGTTTAAATCGAAGGCAAACTGAATTGTCTTAACTAAAAAGACATTTTTGACAACTATTAAATAAAAGTATTTCATGAATATATTCCAGCTTTAAATCAAGACTGAGGTACAGCTCCAAGTGCTTCTGTCTCTCACTCTAATATTTCTGTTTGTATCACCCTGTCTCCTTGTTGAACCACAGCTACTTGCCTCTACTTGATGTCCAATCTAAATAAAAAAGATTGAAATATAATAAAGCACCCATAGTCCCTACTTATACAGTACTTATTGAGTGGGACATTGAGATTTATGTAACTCCTCTCAATGAGAGAGAAAGAGAGAAAAGGAGGGGAAGAGGAAAGAGAGTTTCTCTATGATTGCGAGGGGGGTTTAAGGTTACAGACTAATTTCCCAGTCGTTACCTGCCGACAGCTCCACATCCGGTCTCCTCAGTGTTTTTCAACAGGGAACAGTACAATCTGTTATACTGTAGTGATCATCAGCTCTTCCTCGACCAATGATTACCAGTAATTACCTGTTTTTCTCTCCCTCCATCCATCTCCCCCACACACCCCCCTCTCTCTCTCTCTCCCCCTTTCTGCCTTGAGCTATTACCCTAACCGGCTGTTGTGGAGCAGAGAGGAGGTGTGTGGAGAACAAGGCAGGCTTTTATGGACTCCCCACCAGCACCACTCCACACCGCTCCATTTTGAAATTATCGGGTCCCTTTGCTTTTGAAGTCTCTGTAAGCGCACCCTCCTATTTACGAGATGGCTGTGTACTTAAAGGTCACAGATTGATCAAGAGGTCCTAAAGATGGCCTTTTCACTGAAAGCACTGCAATACTGTGGCTTCTACAGACCACATCTGTGGGAAAAAAAGAGGGAAAATAAAATGTATCACTCCCCCAAAGTCAGCCATATTCAGACTTTAATGTACAATTCCATTTACCCTGGAAAATGCCACAATTGAGTATGGAATTCGCAATGAGCACAGCAATTTATCAGTGCTTTTTTGTCCATTTCTGTTGGCTCAGGCTTAAGCATATTTTACTTACGGATTACCCACGGGTCATTTTATGAATGTGTCATACTCTAACTTTGTTAAAACATGAGACCTCCACTCCATTGTTTTGTCCATTTTAAAAATACATTTGACACACAGGAAACCGTATCATCAATATTTTGACAATGTCTGTGCTGAAAAAAGAACAATGATCAGTTAGCAGTATAAGGGGCAGCTGTAGCTCAGTTGGTAAGTCTTCCACAGACCACAGGGTCAGTGGTTCGATCCCCGGTCCTGGCTATAGGACACTGATGTCACAAGACACTGAACCCCTAACAGCCCAGTCCCCTCGGTCCAAGCCCGGGATAAAATGGTGAGGGTTGTGTCAGGAAGGGCCTCCGGCATAAAAACTGATACACATGCGGACAATGATCCTCTGAACTCATGGGATAAGCTGAAAGGACCAAAAATAAAAATAAAAATCAGTTAGCAGTATAACCGAATGTCAGCTTTGAGGTAAGATTTTATTTTATTATAGCTGAAGTATAACTGTATAACACTAGGTTTATGCAAACAGTTTTTAGTTAAACTAAATTTATGTCAAAATTAGGGCAATCCGTTTCTTCGAATTAGAAATTTATAATGGCAAACCTTTCTTCATTACAGACAGATTCATGTGATGTGTTAGTAATGTACAAAAACATTATATCTTAAGAGAATGATAAAAAACATTGTGCCTAGACCTGAACAAATTGTGTATTTGTGATTGTGAGGTTGGGCTGAGCTCTCCCTTACTATTTTCCCTGTTAATGAGATTCACAGGGCAGTAGTTTTATACTGAAGTTCCTTGGTGGTAGGCAAATTGTAAGGAATTTACAATGAATATTCAGCATTGACTGGAATTTGTTTATAGTTAAGAAAACAAATACAGTTGCACTTTAAAAGTGATTCAGTGATAGAGCTGTGAATGCATGCAAAATGTAATGCTTTTTTGTCCGATCTCTTTTGCTGATTAGTGGGACACATTGCTACCTATAAGTCAGTATACCCAAAGCTATACCATCTAATGTGCTCCTTAATAACAGAAAATCACTAGGTCTCATCACAAATATAAATGAGCCCTTGTCAGTTTAACCAACAGACTAGACAGGATCTCATTATAAAGACATATGCAAGCTTTTTCACATTACAAAACATTATCTTATTATCTTAGTTTTTTTAGTAAAGGTTGGGTGAATACAGCTATGTCTCACTATACATTATTTAATTTTGACAAAGAGCGGGGGATATTGAAGAATATAGATTCTAGAAAGAGAGGGAGCGCGCCATAGCGTTATTCAGTTGGACATTTGTTTAACTAATGTAATCCCCTGCCTTTTTCAGACATGAACTCTAGAGTATGTCAGGAGGAACCAGTCCTGACATTGTCAGAAGTTTCCCTTTCAGACAAGTAACCAACATCAGGAGATAGTCCGTGCGAGATGCATTCCCACTTGTGAAGAAATACTCAGTGTAACTGGGCAAAGGTTGGTGCTTGGGCAGGGGGCAGGACATGACACAAAAATAAAGCTGTGGAAGTGACAGTGTTTTGCTTTGTAATCTGGTTATATACCAAAGAATCTTGTGCTGTTCCTCGTATTTGTTTGAGGATTTCTAGGTCTGCCCCAACTGTCAAAAGTTCATGAATTTCGTTGTCCTTCCAGTTCGACGTTGTTGTGTTTGTATGAATGAATAAGTTCTTCAACTTCTGTTGTTTGTATTTGCCCGCTTTCATGGCAGTTGTGGGGAATGGCCATCATCAACACGTCCACTCACTCATGGTGAATCCTCCAGAGTATTACGTCCTCTTTTCACAAATGAGTTCGGATGGAGATAATCCAGACTTGGCTCTAGGAAGCTGGCTGGGTAAAGTCCGTGTAATGTAAGAGCCAACAGACTTGGGTGTTTGCGTTCACACATACACCCACCACAGAGAAATTGTGGAAAATGTCTGAATTCTAGTGCATGTCTGAAAGGGGTTAAAGTGTTTGAGATTCAATGGCTCCAAACGCCAATGTGTCAGCACCAAACAAAGCTGGATTCCTTCATCATAGGGTCCTAAACTAAACTCACTCCGTTATTATTATTGATAGTCAGTGCCTTCAGCCTGTCTTATTTATTAGCTTACCTGGGATGAATGGGGTAGGGCTAGACGGTGTATGCGATGCCAATTTGACCCTGTGTTTTAAAATATGCATGCTGTAAACACTAGGCTGGGCAACTTGGCAGCATCACAGACTTGGAAATTTTATTGATTGCCTCACTCTGTGTTAATATGATGCATGTCACCTTTGACAACACCATAAGAAGAGGGGTCAGAGCATGAGGACTAATGAAACTGTTTTGAGAGGGGGAAGCTGAAAGATGGTTGTGTTATTTTCTACAACATTAACCTTGCAAATGGCTGCCAGAGAACTGCAATCCCTTTTGCCATACACACACACTTTCTCTCTCTCCCGCTCTTTCTCTCACTGACAACTCTGGCAACTTCCTGATGGCTGACATTAACACCAAGCCAAAAATCTCAAACCATTAAAAATACCTGTACTCAGGGAAGTAAAATGAAGTAATAGATTTTCGAATAAATGAAAATCTTATTAGCATCACAATGTTGCTTGTGGCAAAACACTGGGTGATTTGAAAAGTGTCCCGTGCTGTCTGCTAGTGGAGATGACAGATGAGGTAAGGATGATGTTAAAGGGATTGGTGTGGAGCATGGGTGGGGTTATAGTGTAGGGAATGGCTGCTAAGGAACAGGAGTTAAAACCCTCTAAAATGAGTAATCTTAAATAATAATGTCCTCATGTGTCTTGATAAGAGCTAACCCCAAACAAGACGACAGCATCTATCAGCACGGTCTATGAAAACTTACTAACAATGTTATGGATCCTGAAGGCAGCTATAGCCCTGCCAAATATGCTCTGTGAACCCTTAATTTGGCATCTATATCTTCTTTAACAACACCATTACCAGTGGCTATCACCATAACCGCACCCCCAGCAACAATCCTTAGTAAAACCATAATGTGAAACTGCATTACGATGGCTCCCGTGGACTCATATCCGAGAGCTGCTATGCTGTTACACACATGAACAGGCTGCAAACCCCACACAACCACAGGCACTAAATGGTCTCTACTGACTACATTAGCTATCTGGTATTGTTTTAACTGGGAAGCAATTAACTGACTTTGTCAATAGGTGGGATGGAGAGCCAGTCTGCCGAGGTGTTTATAGGTCCCAAGAGTCACGGCTGGGGTGAGAGGGCATGACAGAGCCCATCTATCCAAACTCAATGACCTGACAGACCCTCCACTAAGGGCTCACATTTATATCAATTATTGATAAGATAAAAAAGACATCATTTAAACAATACTGCTGTCACATATTACTACAAATAGAGCTTCTACACAATCTAAATAATAAAGATTTGTGTTTATTTGTGTGCTATAGTGTGCCCATGTATGTACCTTTGTGTGAGAGCTTGTGTCTGAATGTGTGTAGGTGTTTGTTAATCAGACAAACTGAATGTGCTCCCTTTTTATTTTTTAACATTCTGTGCGGAAAGGCGCTGCAGATAAGTAAATGGCTCTCTTCGCTAATCATTTCTGCTACAGCAAGGCAAAAAGGGAGAGATAAATGTTTGAGTGGAGAGGTTGAGGGCATCTCTTTCAGACCTGCCCCTACTGTCTCTGAATAAAAGCCTGAAAAGGAGCCACAACGACAGGCTAGAAGTGAGTCCAACTGGGCTTTGAAAACGCTGCCTCTTCTCTGTGCCTTGGTGCTAATGCATCTGACTCAAAGGCTGTAAGCGAGAGAGGGACAGAGAGAGAGTGAGAAAGTGTGGCAGAAAGAAAGAAAAATAGAAAAAAAAAGGGGGTAGAGAGACAGGGAACTGGTGCTACAGAGGACAAAGAGCTCCTAGGTGTGCACTCGGTATTCAGTAATTGGTAAAAGAAGCTTCATTTCTTACAGTGATTTCCTGTCTTTTTACCGCCTGTGACAATCCTGATGCTTTTAATAGGGGAATGAGTAGGGGCTATTCTGTGCACCCCCCCCGAGTTCCCCTCAAACACCAACCTGTCTAGCTGCTCGGTGCTCAGCCCGACCACTCCTCCATCTCCTTCTCTCATCACAAAATGGAAAAAGAAAAAAAGCATTAACCATATTCTTTCTGTCATTCTCTCTCTTTGAATACCTCAAACCCCTTTAGCTTTAATCATTTCTGGATCAGGCTCAGTCCAAATAAGCCAAGCCATTTTCTGCACTCAATTACTCCCTTAACAGCATCAAAAAGAGAAAGGATTCAGGTATAGTGAGGAGAGAAAGAAGGTGAGAGGGAGAAAATTGTGAAGCATCTTCATCCACCGAAATGCTTTGAATGCTTCGAAAGGCTTTCTTTTTTAATGAAAAACCAGTAATAAGAGATGGTTCTGACTATAACAAAATGTTTACTGTCTGTTCGCTGGCTGTAAGCTCTTCACTCTCCCCAGATAAATCGTTGAAGAGGGAGAGGGGGAATAAAGGCTTGAAGAAATGGGCCTCCAAATTACTACATTTCCACCGAATCCTGCTTTCATTACCAAGGAAAATATATCAGAAGGTACTTCAATCTGAAAGGTATTTTAATAATACATTACTTTTCAGATAACTACTCTTAACCTTTAGATACAATGCATTTTGGATGAATACAGCTGTCACGGCTTGGTGTTCAGATAATGAGACATCCAACTCTTATTTACTGTTGTCTTCCTGGGCTACAGGAGATTTCACAAATTGTACTGCTAGCCTGACTAGTATACAGTCATGTATATACACTTCAAGTTGGTACAAAATAACAATATTCACTGATGGGCCAAAATGATGGCATAGCTCCATCCAGCACTCCTGGGTATTTCATAAAATGTATGCAGGAAGTGCATCTAAATAGGTTTCTCTTTTTTGTAAAGTAGCCCTCAATCCATAAGCATGGGCTTTGGGTTTGAAAATGTTGCCCTGTTTTTCCTCATTGGCCAAATTGCCCACATTGTTCTAAATGCTTGCCAGTAGATACAAATCAAGTATGAAATGTATGAACACCAACAGAGGTCAATAAAGCATGTCCACAGTAATATAATGTCATTTTTTATTCGTACGGGATTCTGCTGCACGCACATTGCAGATGATTACACAAAAACTGCTGATAGTTAATCATAATGGCCCAGGGTGAGCACTTTACTTTGGTGCTCCCTCCTTCTCATATCCTGCACTCATTTCCCCTCTTAGCCAGCCGATGGTCAGTAAGGTCAATATGACAGGCATGCATCCCAAAACGCCATCCACAAGGGCAAAAGTGGAAGCCGCTGTTTGGGTGTTTCCAAGAGCCTCTACTGGCGCTGGCAGTTTCTCTCCACAGTCTCATTATATCAGTAGCGCTACAGTGGGTGCTGGGGTCGAACACTGAGCGCAGGGTGGCCGCTTTTCTAGGGTCCTCAAAAGAGAAATAATATCTTTGCCTGCCAGAGGAATGCAAACAGCAAACAGAGAAAATAAACAGGTAGATGCGAACCTCTTGTGTTGCAATCAATACTTCGGTCTGAACCACCAAAGGAAGGATTCCATGAAGTGCCAACATATTCTGTTAGAAGCTACGTTTTTATGTCCCGCATCTTATTGTACTACTATGTCCTAAGAAAACTTTTCTATCTCCTTATGTTCAAATAAATATATTGAGTATTTAAATTCCACCTTTAGTCAGGAAGTTGTATGCTTGTTGCTAACAAATCCCAGATGACCACACACATTCTTCACCTAATGAAGGAAATTTACAAATGAGATGAAGATGAGTAAAGATTTGCTGTATTGCATTGGACTCTTATAGGCTACTTTTGGCATTAAAGTGGGCAAAGAGAAGTTATGCATTTGGGCTTTGAAAAGTAAAAGGCCTCAGTAATGTTTCTGCAAAGCACCTTTTAATAACATATTCAAAATTATAGCTCTGGTCTTTGCTAAGATGATCATTTACAGCACACGAACAAAGCTGCCAGCTATCAAGGGTGTTAATTAAGTCTAGATGCCTTTTAATGCATTTAAACATCCACTTTATATTTTCCACTTTTCATCTGTACACAACATATTTTTACCATTCCCTTATTATGCTCTTTTAAGAAGAAAATCCAGGCCAAATGAATGTTCACAGAAAAGAACAGAAGCTTTGACTCTTAATGGGCACGTTAGCCCTGCAAAGTCGCTAATGGACGATGATAATTATCACAAGCTTGGAAGGCGTCACAAAGGGAGTGGATCAATACATGACGAGGCCTGCTTCACTCATTCACAGATGTTGGATGATGACATTTGCTCGAAACATGGCACTAGACAAGAGTGCAGCGTAGGGGTTGGATGCGGGTGGGGGAACGGGAGGGTGAGGACCAAGAGTGTTCTGCTCTTTCAGTTTAAATGCATGTTGGCTCAAAGAGGATACCGAATGCTTTCATAAAGGCAGACAGGTGAGGGGAAGAGCAATGTTTGCTGGTGAATAAAGTAAAACAAGAGACCCCCAGTCTTGTTGAATCTGGTTATATTGGGAGTTTAACAGGTAGTCTCTGGAGCAGAAAGTGATGGAGAAATGGTAAAAAAAAAGTTATTTATTGGGGTTAGGGTTAGGACCAGAACCATCATTTTCCGTAAGCAACGGTGTATTCCTAAGTACCATGTCACAATATAGCTAAAATAGATCAGAGACGGAGCACAGAAGATCCCTCTTACTGAACATCGTAGAGAAAACCATTTATCAGTGTGAGGATGAAATAAATAAAGGTCAGTTGAGCTTTAAACCCAAATGACTCAGTAAATTATAAAACTACAAATTAAAGTTCCAATCATTTCATCCTCCATATTAACAATCGTGAGGTAAATGGCAGAATTACTGCTTCCAAATAAAGTAATCTAGCATATTAATCAATGCATGTTTCCACAAATGTGACTGTGACATTTTGTTGCAGATAAAGTTCGGCAAGCCTAAAGTATTGATAATTAACTATTTTCTATGGGCTCAGTTGGTAAGGCAGTCATGCACAGACCATGGGGTCGGTGGTTTGATTCCAGCTACGTGTTGAAGTGTCCTTGGGCGAGGCCCTCTAAGTTGCTCGTGGTGGCATGGCATGGTAAAGCCCTTTGGATAAAAGCACAATATAAGTGGCTGTAGAGGCCATTTACCACTTCTACTGAAGTGCATAGTCTGTAAGATCTGCCGTTTTTATAAGTGTTGATGAGCACTGTCAGTTTGCAATAACAAATAATAATTAGAAAAAGGATCTGTTTTTAAGCACAGTTAGAGACTGTTGTGTGAACTGCTCCATTGTTCAGCTAGTTGATCAAAATGTGCACATTTTTAAAAACTGCTTGATTGCAAAGTTTATGACTGACCTGCACAACTGCATGCCTGTAACTGTGTTTTTGTGCTTACCGGATCACTCTTAAATAGTAGCTAGATTAACATTATATTGCATTGCACTCACAATGACTATGCAAAGACAGAAGGCTTTTTTCATGACCAGCTTGACTTGTGCTTTATGTTGTGTGGTAGACCTCAAGACAACAAAGCTTGTTGGACAATTCTGTGTCATTGTATTAAGTAATACTAGTGACAAAGCCAGATCCTTTATATGTGCGGTATTGGCATACAGCCAAAACAGGCAAGTGAACGTTCAACCTAAAACATCTGAACAGGTAACAGGATCCCGCAAGCTTTGGGAGTAACTTGGACACAGTGTGGCACACTTTCTTTGGTGCAATATCCTGCTTTGGTCCCGTCCTTCTTCCTTCTCCTCCCCGGAGAGACCCATTGATCCGCTGTATGGTGATCCCCGTGTCTCCGGTATCAGGATAATTCCAGGGGGGATTGGTTTTCCCTTGTTACCTTGTAGTTGGGAGCCCTGTTCCCGCCCCTTCCTAATTCCCTCAGCCTGAACTGCCCATGTATACTGGGCACAACCAGCAAACAAGGATCCCTTTGTCCTCTGTTTGAGGGAGGACACAGAGGAGATGGAGTCAGGAATTGAAGTAATGCTGTCAGACCTGGAAGGTCTCTTCCCCATTAACCTGTACAATTAAAAATAACATGGTAGTGTTACATTCATTCCAGCCACAACATTGACACCGGTGGTCTTAATAATGTTATGGAGGACAATGGTTAGCATGGCCACTCTGAGCAGTGTGCAGCTGCACAGACCAATATGAGCTGAACAAAAGAGCTATGTACTGTGTGGTAGAAGTAAACAAACACAAATACCTAAGGAAATCTACTACATGTACTATTTCAAATGTTTTACCCATGTAAAATATTTTAAACACATTTAAAGGCATTTTAAAAAATACTGATTATAGTAATTATGGCAATACATGTAAAAAATAGGGGTCAAAGGTCAAATTAAAGGTTGACCTGTTTTTTTATATTATAGTATATTTATAATAAATTTATAAAAGGCATATTTTTATATATTAAATTCAGCAGGTATTATTAATGTTGTTGCTGATAGGTGTATAAAAACAGGCCACTGTACTGTGTGTTCATCTTAAACTTCCGTGGAAGTGTCTGATCTTTCAAACGCCCAAAGCCTCAGCCGTGTGACTCATCTGTGTTTAATTCAACTGCTATAACAACACTGTGTGCATCACAATGTGCTGGAAATCCCCAAAGTACGTTCATGCAAATAAGACAAATATTAAACAGCCATTATCTCCCTAAAAACCTTGTTTTCCTAATCAAGTAATTACTTAGACATGCCCTCGTGTTATTCATAGCCCTCTTTATTGAAGGTAAGACTATAATAATAATTTGTCTGACAAATTTAAAAATGTATGCAAAAAAATCATACCATTTTACTAAACTAAAGGCAATTACAAACAGTAAACAGCCAAATTAATATTTTATGTTTAAAGGCAGTATGCACAAGCAGTGGAATCGCACTCTCAAAAAGCTGTACACTGTTCACCGAAATGAGAATTTCGACTGGCTGTGACATTGGACATCTCTTTTACTCAGTGCTCCATTCCTCTTGCCCTGAAATAATGCCATTAGAGCTGCCTCTACAGAAGTTCCCAGCACACAAGCAATTCTTATTTCCTTTCATTGTCCTTGCTGGACAACACAAACAAGCAAACAAGGCTTGAGAGCGCATCATTTCATTTCCATATAGATGAAAAGTGTGCAATGAAATAAGCAAGTGTCCATTTGTGCGCGAGGCACAATGGTTCTCATCTTGATGCTTCAGTATTGTTCGAAGTGCTCTATGAATTACCTGAACAAAACACTAGATAGGATGATATTCACTGTATTGTAGTTCTAAAAGAGGACTAATAGATTTTGCCAGTGTCCAAGCACTTGAGACATGAAATGGGTTAAAGCAACATGAGAACTGAGAAGATAGTGTCCCTCTTCAGTGCTATTCATACCAGATGCCCTTATACTCTCCCATCCACACTTGTGGTCATGTCCAGTTCCTTTTGGATCTTGAATGTTACATGTGCTATGTGAGATGGGTTCTGCATAAGCATATCATATTTATTGTCCTTCTAAAGCAGTGACGAAAAAAAAATAAAAAGCAAACAAACCAAAAAAAAAAAAAAAACAATTACTACTTATAATTTAAATTTTTTTAAATATTTTTTTTAACTTAAGTTTGTGAAATTAGAATTCAGGCACAGTGGAATGATCAAAATAGTCTATCAGAGCTGGAAGCAGTAAAGCCACAAAATCTGCAGACCGAGAAAGATACGCTAATGTTAAAGCCAACAACCACCTCAACCAACAGTCAACTAAGGCTGAACGACATGGGAAAGTAATTGAAATGTAAATTTCTGAGCAAAATAACAAGTGTGATTTGATGAATCGTTTTTTGAAAGTGCCTTATCTTCTGTGTTTGTTACTGCATACACGGTACAAGTGATAGTAAGTGAACCACCCCAACTTTAAATAGGATACCACTTTCATATTACTGCTTTTTCAAAACTGTCTGTTTTTTTGGCCGTACACATACAAAAGCAAAAATCGAAAAAGATGAACATATTCATTCAACCCTTCTGTTCTAAATGTTAGGTTTCCTGTCAATGCTGAAATGCTGTTCACTTTCCCTCTCCCTCCCTACTGATAATCTGTTTATAATCTGTATCATTTGAAACTGTATAAATTGCAGCTTAAATTGAAGCGTTGTGGTTTGCAAACAGTTACATATCAAATCGGTTTGAAAACATTACTCGTTCAGCCATAAAGCCACCTTTTGCCTTGTTTTACCCATAACTGTATCCATCATCCCAAAAGGATGAAGGAGTTATTATTTTAAACAGGGACATGAAAGGTCGTTTTGCAGTATAAAACAAACCGTCCTCTTTCTCTCTTGTTTTAGTACCTGAACTGACCCACGCCTTAAACACGGTGAATCATAAAATTGATTTACTTTGAGTTGCATTGATTTTAGCAAATGGCATTGTCCTGTGGCACCAGATCAGAAGAAGGTGGTGGAAAAATAGCTGTAAAATATAACTTAACAGTACTTTACTAGAGTATTTTCATTTTAAGTTACTGTTATGTCCTTAGATTTTTGTCTAATATAGTTTACTCTTCCCCACTACACTTATCTGATAGTTTTAGTTACTTTGCAGATTGTACATTTTTTGCATTGTTAAACATAATTTACTAATACAAGATAGACTATGGATTAATAATTTGTCAATAAACTGTACAAGTTAAATGCACTAAATTGGTTAGATAATACTACTGTCTGCAATTTAAGCAATAGTCAAAAAAATTTGTCATTTTATGAGACCTATCTTGTATTTTTTCTTTTCTTTAATAAAGCAAAAGGCTTTCTTATTTCTTACTCAATTAATAGGTGGAATATATAATAGAACACTCCATTAGTAAAATAATCAAAAACTACATTGCTAATATGTTTGTAATTTGGATAACTGGTTGACCAATACATACAGTATCTCCTGAAATTCTTAAGGTCACACTGGGATAAAGTTGGGAATAAGCACTGTAACCAAATATGCACTTAACTCAAAACCTAGGTGTAAGTTTTAATGAACCTAGGTGTAAGTTTTAATGAAGATATTTCTAATTCAAGGAATAAGCAGACGGAGTTATGTGTGAACCCTCACCTAACCCTCTTTAATCTGAAAAAACTTGGGACTACAGAAACCTATGCAGAGCTCTAATAGATGCAATGATCAAGGTTTATATTCCTTTGATCTAGACAACCCTAGTTCTTTACCAAACCTCTCAAGACCCGCTCCCTGGCTTAGACACACCAGCAACTCTCATCTTATGATGAAAAAGCTTGCATGGTACAAACAGCTAAACAATATTTCACTCTCAGGTTCCAGGTCCCATTTGAAGAGATCACATCGGGACATGAAAGCATTCTTTTTTCCATATATCCAACTCCACTCATGTTTGCCTGAAGCGTTGATCCTCTGATGGTGGTAAATGAGTTAGAGACAATCCAAGTCTTGGGTAAATGGAGTAGTGAGCTGTTAATGCTGCTCGAGTGGTTGTAACAAAGCACTGAAGAGACATAAAATACAGAAAAAAAACCCACACTATACTGTCTTAGACATGTTGGATGATTGGAGATAACCACAGACAACACATTAGCAAGATGCTGAGAACTGAAGAAAGCCAACATGCACCATATCCATTATAACTGAACCCTGAACTTTAGTTTTAGTATCCAACTGCTGACAACAGTCAGTTGTCACGATTATTGTAGCAATGTCTAATTAAGCATCCTGGGATAAATTATGCTAATGTAACTGTTGAGTAACTTTTCTCCTCTCTTAAGAGGTTAGTTGTTTTTAATCTCGACCAATTAGCACATTAAACACAAAGTGCTACAGAACCGAGCAGCACTGGAGCAAATGAGCCCACCAATCTAATTGGGAATTAATGAATGCTTTAAAGTGCTAGCAGCCAGTGCAATTGTAATTCAAAACAAGAGAAAATTAATCACAATAATTTCTGGGAGAGAAAGTTAGCATTAACATAATTGAAGCAGAGAGGATAAAAAGGCCACGGCATCGTTAGGGAGCACGGCTAATCAGTAATCCTCCGTGGAGGAAATTGTTTGTTATTTCAATTAATTATCCACTGTACTTAATCACCTAGATTCAACTGAAAGCATTTTTTGCCCTTTTTGCTATGTTTCATATCACAGAAGATGAACTGACCAAGTGTGCTTTTGGGTGGTTGGGAGAGGGGTCTCTGAAATTTTAGACAATCTGACTCTTCAGATTGTGCTGTGACAAAACAATGTATGTTCATTGTTTAAACTAAAGCCCATACTTACTTTTCTCAGTCATTTCCCTCAGCTTCATTTCTTAAAGAGTTACTGCCTTTCACCTTTGTATGGGACAAGAGACACAGTTTACACCCCGAGCTTGTGAATAAATGGTTTGAAAAATTGGAATTCATTGGCAGTGATACAGTCTGCTGTATATCCTTTGTGTTTTACAGTCCCATTGCAGGCATGATAGTCCTGAACAAGCAGCAACATTTATCCTGGACATGGGCATGATTGTAATGATGTTGGGAGAGAATGTATCTGTTGCTTTCAGAGCATCTGTTGCCAATGTAGGCGCAATGGCATTAGCAGCAAAAAGCCATGGAACATTAACCGCTCCCAACAGAACTTCCAGATGGATTTTGTTCTAATGGCATCATTATACGCTAAATTAAAAGGCGGGTAAATGGAAGTGTAAAAATTTAAATGACTGAAAAAAAAAATTCTCTCAAGCTTGAGCTGTCTTTAGTGGAGGCCTCCGACAGAGAGATTGGAAGCTGAGCCATGCAATGAACGTTAATCATATGCATATATAAAATAATAATGAAGGAATGAATAGTACAGTAGGGTGGCAGTACACATTACACTCTGTTATGTTTAACGCACCAGCTGACGCTGAAATAGCTGCTTTGCAGATGATGCGTTTAGCTGACGTTTAACTCTTTAACCTGTTAGATACTCTTAGAGTGAATTCTCAAGCTAATGTGGTATATTTATGAAAGTATCCTAATGTGAATAAATCATCATTGTTATCTCTACATGAAAATGATTATAAAATAAAATGCATTTTTTCTTTTAAATTTTCCTTTTTTTAAACACGTAAAATAACTTGTTATTCATAAATGCACACATTTAAACTATTATATTAACCATGTTTTGCAGATTGTGTAAAATTTCCTATAACATGCGTAACATAACTTTTCACAACAGTTGTTTAACGTATGTGTTTTGGGGGAACAACAGAGCACAGACAAACAAGTTAACGTGGGATAGAGACTAGCAAAGACTCTTGGAGAGTAGAGACAATTTATTGTTAGTTTTAGTGTCTGTATGGATATTGAAAAAAAAATGATAGGAGTTATCCTTTGAAGAGTGCTCAAGAATCCTAAACACAACACTAATATCCTAATTTATCTCACTCTCCTCTCCGGAAACAAAGAGATAAAGCCGCACTGCCAGCAGTGCACAGTCCACAGGAACACGGACATACAACTGTGAGGGCAGACTTGGGGTCACCTGGTGTCTTGACCCTGACTGAGACCTTCTGACCTCTGTCTGGGCCTCAACAGATACTCGTGGCCTTAACCTTTAACCTCTGACAAGCTGTCGTGTCCAAAACCATTCAAGAGCTCCCTGTACAAGATCTGCTCCTTTACTGGATCGATCACAAACAAGCGAGGGAACTTTTTTCAAGGAAATAACAAGGTCATCGGCATATAGATGTTACCAGATGACACGTTGCATCACAGCTCTCATCATCATATTTATAGATTTTAAAAACCTCCTCTTTTAATTCCAAGAAAGACAAAATGACACAAAAAAAGAAAACACAATGACAACTAGTAACACCTAGTTTGGATGCTTTTCATCCTATTACTGCATTTCTTTCTCCAAATTGCTCTCAAAAGTGAGCTTCGACAAACGTAATTGAGGCTATGTTTTACACTGGAGGTACAGAGCATACTGTTGCTGTGGGAAGGGTCGGCAGCACTCACTGCTGTGAAGAGGGATGAAAGAGAGGGAGTTTGAGCCGCTACCCTCTGACCCAATAATTAAAAACGAGAGATTCGACAAAACGCCATTATCAAAACAACTCTCCTAAACCCATTTAGCATGACTTATTTCCTGAACACATAACAGCTAATGTAACTGAGCAACCCTCTTGGTAATGATTGCTACTAATGTTCATATTGTCTACATTTAGCATGTTTTTTTTAATTGTGTGGGTCATTTTTTACTCATCGCTCTTCTGTGGCTGTGACTGCTATCATTTACAGTTTTTCTTTCCGAATAGCCAGTTTCAGGGTTTTTTCTAGACTATGCATCACAACTTCACCACCACTAACATTTATGTGAATTTAACTTTCATGTAAAAGATCATTTTTTTTAATGATCCCATCCATGTCTACTTCCTGCTCCCCACCCCCCTTTTGAGCGTCCCTCCACCATGCTTGTCTGCCTTGACAAAAGCTTCATTAGAGTGTCCCAGCCATCTGAGTAATTGGGCCCATTTATTTCAAAGGTACATTTAATGGTGTCTCTTATTTTTCAGCAGTGTGTTGAGGATTAAAGTAGATCACAATGCCCCTTTTCTCATGGTTCTATTTTCTTCATTTTAGAGGTGGTCAATTATTAAATTATTTTCACTTTTTCTTTCATCTGCAACATTCAATAAATTGTACAGACCTCTTTAGTTAATGGTGGTGGTGGCAGTGGGTGTTCATGTGCATCTGTGTGCAAGCCCGTGTGCACTCCCTGCACGTGTGTGAGCATGCACTTGTGTATCTGTATTTGTACATGTGGTTCTGAAAGTCATTTTGTACTGTAAATACAGTAAATATGTGGTCTTTGCTTATACACATGTACTATATGTTTGTGTGGCCACCCTGCGCTGCCTGTCCGTATCTTACGTGTCTGTGTGTGTGTACATGTGTGCTTTAAAGGGCATTTCCATATCTACTGTTCACACAGCAGCAGAGGGGAGGAGGTTGTGCCAGACACCTCTCAATCCTTTTATTACACACCCCAAAACATCAAAAGCCACGTAAGCAACCAAGGTGGAGAGAAATTACTTTGTGTGTGATTTCTCTGCCTCTGACTCTCATGTCAGCTCTCCCCTTTATGTCAGTAATTGTGGGTGATTATTTTAACTGTGAAAAGGGTAGCAGGTAATAGAGGCTGATTAAATCCAATGGACAGCAGCCCAGACAACCCTTAAGACACAGCCATGTAATAATGCTGAGAGCCAGCATCACCTACACAGCTGTCCACTCACCTTATTTTCTGTGACATCAGGCCAGATGCAATTTAATGCATTTATTGTGGTGTTGGTCTCTACTGTATATTGACAGCAACACTTGTGGTTAAACTGAATCTTGCAGCCCTGCCATGGCTCTTTATGGTAAAGTATATGTTACAGTGACAAAATGTGCCCTGAAATGAAAAGAATGCACTTGAGTGTGAACACACATGAAGGGAGATGATATACTATCATTTGGCAACCACAGACACACACAACAGGGATTAGTGTCAGTGCCGAGATCTTCCTTTCAAAAAACCTAATATCAGAACTATTACTGCCAAGAAGCCAGAACTCATTTTTCATTCCTAAACAAGACGCCTTGTACTCTACTGAAGATATCCAATTTAAAGGCCAGTTGGAACAAGAGCAATACAGCTTTAAGACATAATCAAATAAATCCAAAGAACACCTTTGTGTGAGCTGATTATGATGTGTTAATTTGTTTATTTTATTCAGGGTTAATGTTTCTATGACAGATTACACAGTCAAAAATGTCTCATTGCTCATGCCTGTTCCTAATTCTAACCAGTATGGCAAAAACCTAATCTGTGAAGACTACTAAAGGCGCTTTCTAAAGGTGAACTGAACAGGCAATACTAAACATCATCATTATCGGGCTTGGGACTGAGAGCAACTTGGTTGAGTACACATATAACAACATACAATCCCTTACAATTTTCGCGTAAAAAAAAAAATACTCTTGTGTATGAATAGACAGACTCTCATTTTATTTTTAATATTTTACACCAACATGTTGGGTTCTCTATTGCAGAAGTTTTTCACCAGGAACAATGAAATCCAGCCATAGTGCCTTAAGTTACTTGTGAAATGTTGGTGACTATTTATTTAGAAAAACTTTCCAGAAATTAAATCACCATCTACTGAGTTTGGAGTGAATTCTAAATGTGAACAGTATTGATGAAGGAGGCTGTTTGAGCAGGCCATGAGCACAAAGAAGTCAGTTTGTTGGTGGTGGTGCCAAAGCCAATATAAATCACGTCTCCTCTATGCTATTAACTTTTGGAGCTATAGGGAGGTTAGTGGTGAGGCTGCTACAGGAGCATCCCCTACAGAGACCCTTGGTGGATGGGGGACTTTATACCCAAGTAAACAACTCTCCCTGCCCAGAGGGCAGCACCAACAATACCCCATCCATTACATCAAGTAGAGAAAGAAAAAGGGTGGGAAACAAGAAAGGGAAAGAAACAACACACATTTATTTAATGTCACCGTTGTCACTTTTTTTTCAGACATTTTTTCATGATATACGATTGGCTCGGAGAAGCTTGAGGTGAATTGATTGGGTCAGGTAAATTTACAAAACAAGCATTGGTCATGATATGGAAGAACTGGAATATGCAAAAGCACGACATATCATCAGAGTGTTCATCATAGTCTTGATCATAGTATTTGACAAAAAGTGAAAACCAACCTCGTCAAAATCTTCTGGTATTTAAATATAATTAAAGAAAAATGCATGGTTATATGACAGGTAAGACGTAGGAAGTACAATAATATGTTTTTGCAAGAACATCTAACCACAACTATCATTACACCAAGATAAAAAGCACCTCAGAAATAAACTTTTTATTATTTGGCCAACAAAATTCTAAAGAATTCCTCAATTGAAAACAAATCCTCCTATTCATGAAACAGAAGCACCTGTCACATTCCTGGCTCTTGTGGGTTATGAATTAGGTCTCCGCTCCTGTGGGTTGTGCCATAATGGAAGTCTGATTATTTTAACTACTGCTGTCCACTGATTTAATGAGGTAAAACACACATTCCAGAGATGTCTGATGTGCGAAAGCTTGAAAACAACAATGACATTACATGACATAGATATTCACTGGCCTTTAAAACCCATTATTCCTTATTGCAACCTCACTTGCTTGTATAAACAACATTGCAACAGATTTCTGTTTTTCCAGCAACATAAAGTAAAAAGTAAAGTGAAAAACATTTCACAGCATTTTGTTTTAGATCTGCTATACATCTGGAAGGTAACCCAACTGACTGTACATTTATATAGCCCAACTTCATGTAAGGTCACCTGTGTGTCTAACAATCCTGGAACGGACAAACCTTTCTTAGGTAGAAAGCAATTGTGCATATTATTACCAAAATATAAAATATGCACATTAAATCTTAAGAGATTTTGCTATCTGGTGACAATTAGGTGGCAAAGCCATCATTTTGATGTAGGAGACCAAATGCTAGAACTTGTAACATTGTCTATGTGTGTTGTTGCACTAACTAGCTTATCATTCATTTTTCTTTTGTTAGCTATTGAGAGGCATGGGTAAACAGTGCTGACACGGGCCAAAGCAAAAGACAGTTACAATATGTGGGCCAAGACTGTTACACAGCATTGCCATGTAAATAAACAATGATAAATGTGTTCAGCCTAGCCTGAGCGTAGAGGGATTTCTCCTGAATCTCAAAAGCATAAAAATGCCACTGCATTTCTATTATCAGCTTTGCAATTATTTTTCTTTTTACCTCTCCCAGGTACCTTTTTGTACTATTTGGTAATTTTATTAAAACTTGTTGAGCATACAGTATGATCAATACTGCAGACTTAGATTATACAGCATGACAATTGTGAGCTTTAACTTTTGCTGGTGTTTAATGTTTGTGTAGTTCTTAAGTTGATATGTCGTTCTGCTTTTTATGTTATAAAAACATATCAGGTTTAATGCAGTGCTGTATCACCTGAATTTCAAAGAGTCCATCCGGAGAGCAAAAGAATTGATGCTCTCCATTAAGGGCATGGCCCTATGTAGAGTTTTAGAAATATAAGTGAGTAAAAATAAAGTAAATAGTAAAGTAAAAAAGGTTTTCCCAATCCACATCTGTAATATTCAAGATGAAGAGGGGCACAAATTGGGAAACAATAGCTTGAAAACAATATCAATGGGCAGTAAATTCTCTCTCAAGCTGTAATTCATTATAATCAGGATAAATGAAACAACAACAATTAATGATTCATACATAAACTGCTTTGTCTCTTTCAACTCCTCTTATCGCTGTCTTCAACATTATTTTCTTTGTTCATTTCTCTTTCCCTGTTTTGGCTGCCTGTCCTTTTCTATGTTAAAGGGCTAAATTATCTCAAAGCCAAAGTATAAATACAATAGGGAAATCTTATTTTAATATGCGTTTCAACCCTTCACACAAACTAAAGGGTCTAAAAAAAAAACTTTTGTTTAAACTTTAATTTGTTGTTTAACAGTCTAACCTTGGATGGATGGGATATTTATTTGTCCTAAGGGATCACATTGCTGTGGAAGCTGTGACATATACTTTGATGTAATGACATGGCTCTACAGTAGCTCTTGAGGTGGTGGATCAGCATCTTCCACAATGATCATAATACTCAATTAACTCTTCTAAATCGGTTTCAAACCAAACTGAACATAATCTCTTTCATGAAGTGAGTATTTATTGTGGGACTGTTGGATTGTACTGGCTTAACTGTGGGTGCACCTAATAAACTGAAAACTGAGTGAAAAATAATTGCAGCAAGGGACCTGTTCAATATTGAATATCCAGAGGAGGCAGCCATGTCACTGGAATCTACAGGTATCCACTTATTTGTTGTTGATATTCTTATCCCCATTTGCTGGTCCACGTGAGTGTAATAAATTGATGAAGTGTGGACCATAAACACCTTTCCTGTTGTGAGAACGAGAGCTTCAGCAGAAAAGTACTTCTCCAAAATGAATGAAGTAGATACATAGCAGAAAACAACACAATTTTTAAGGCAATACATAACACAAAAACCTTTGTGAGAGATTCACACCAGATTTGTTTTCTTTTCATTTCCAATGCTCTTTTCAGGGCCCTTTGCTTCCAAAATGTTGGAAGGTTTTTCTGACATAGCACTGCCAATGTCTGAAGTGTTACAACAAACGGCATTTGTGATAAAAATTTGTGTCTTAATTTACCCTCATGAAATTACTTCAGTTATTAGTTTACAGAATTTAAAACAATATTACATTAGTCCAATATTTTTGTTTTTTTATTATATGTATTATTATTTAAGAGTATTACTGTACAGTTCAAATACTGTGGAATGTTGCTTATTGTTACCAGATGGTTACTGTACATATTTGTTATACAGTTAACCAGACTTTTCATTTATTCAAACAATTAAAAATGTTCTATTTAATAGCTCTAGTAAATGTAATCACAGGACATTGGTCTTTTGGTCATGTCATAAATTGGCATGAATTCCCATGACATTTGTACAGACATTCATGGTTCCCAGAGAAGGAATCCCATCGACTTTGCTGATCCCCTGACATTTTGTTTATTTTAAGTGAAGTCTCTACAACTGTGTTCTTGTCATGAAATGTGGTTGAAATGTGTTCAACCCCCCCTCAGAATGAACTGTCACCACTTTTGTCATCTAGTAAATAGCGCCACCACCAAGCCAAATTTTCAAGGTGTCAAATAAATTGGTTTATGATGAAGTACCTGAAAAAATATCCCCTTTTGCTTCATCTCTACTTTGTGTTAATTGCTAATTAGCAAATGTTAGCCTGCTAAACTTAAAAGACAGCTGTGGTAAACAAGCTATTAAACAATAGAGTTTTCACTGCGTGCAAAATTTGACTAAAATTCTAACTTAAAAAGATTTTTAGATTTAAGTCACAGTCTCATAGTGGCTTTAGACTATTTTTTGTTAATTTTTAAATCAAAATAATGAACTTTTTTTTAGGACAAAGGGGAAAGAGTATTTTTATGGGCAGTTAAACATGAAATGAGCAATAATAGTGATTGGTTTTGGCTAATGTGTTGTAAGGCTTAGTCTGGCAGCAGAGCTAAGTTTTGTTATGCTGTTATTACAATGGGACTTACACGCTATTGTGTTGCATCTATGATAAGACAGACTGCAGGAAAAGATTACTTTTTTACTATTTTTCATTTTTCTGGGATGAAGATAATTGACCAAAGTTGCAGTGAGAATTGGAAGAGTAAAGCCAGAATGGCAGTGGGGAGAGAAAGAATGGAAAGAAGAGGTACAGCAAGTGATTATTGAGAAGACAAAGACCCTGCTGTCTTGAGTCTGACAGCAACCTCTACATCAGGTGCCCCCCATCCCTCACTCCATTCATCCCCAAGCTCGCCATCCAATTCCATCCAGACAAGGGAATTTCCTCCTCCCCACCACCCGCCCACCATCCATTTATCCCTCCATTCATCTCTCTTTTCCCCAACAAATGGAAATAATAACACACAACAACACAACAACCAACAGTTCATTCTCCGTCCTTTTTCCAACCTCACATCCAAATCTCAGCTCCTCAGGATGATAGGTCTTTTGATCAGACCTCTCAAGTCTGTCCCAATGGGGGAAAGAGATACGTCTGAATCATGTGAAGAATGTAACTGGCAGGTTTTGGTGTGGTCTAGCCATCCTGTCTGCCAGCGAATTCCATACAGTGCCGGCCAATAGTTGAGACGCCTGCTTTACGCAAGTATTCGATGTCGCAGACAAAGCTGGTTTTGCCTTACATTAGATTATTCAGACACTTTGAGACAACCGGCTAACTCACAATAGAATTACAGATGAAGCACTTGCTTATGGAGGTTTACATTCTTCAGATAAGCAAGGACAGGAGTTGTTGACTGTGTGCCTAAACATTATCTGGGTCTGTTCCAATGGCCATGAACTAGATAGCTGACTATTCTTACCTGTGGATTTCCCCATGCCTTCAATCACAGTTTGGGCTGTTGTTACTGAATAAGGTGTTTGTGAAGTGTGAATTACCTGGGAGATATTTTTTAATCAAACACACAGGTGTCACAGTGCACACAAGGTAAAAGCAGCAATGGTCTTCTAATGGCACTTGTTGCACCTTTGGTCTTCATCACCAAGTATGAGTCTAGAAGTAGTATGTATGTGCATTATGGAGTCAAATTTCATGTGTTCTGTCTGTTAATAGACTTTGTTCAAAGCCAAAACCATTTCTTTTCTCTGTGTATAACTCGTAATTTTGTTGGCATAGTTTCCAGTAAATTCTTAGTTTTGTTGAATTGAAAAATCCCTTTCAATGGACAAAAACCCTATTAAATGAACAAATCTGTTTGTTTCCATTGATCATGAATGTTTTCAGTTTGTGAATATACTAAAGTAAATATGTACAGTTAGTCCATCGAAGGAGGTGTTTGGTTTGGTAGGAATGTGCTTTACTAGGCTTTGGCTACACAGAGAATTTTTCTCTTTTCTTCTTTCATGAGGTTGTGACATAAAGAAAAACATACAATGTTAGTTATTCTTCATATGCAAGGTTACACATTCGGATATATTTCGTGAGACCCTAAGGGCACAGACAGCAGACAAAAGAATTTTAGCTCACACTTGTGACCCAGTGAGGTATCTGCCCTACAGCAGGAAACACAAAAGGGAACAACACAGGTGATTCTACACATGCTCCTGTCCTGCTTTTTCAACACTTGTACTCTCTGTCTCTGTCACCTCATGCTACTTAGTGACATCAACCTTTGGCACACTGACAACCTACTCTGGGTTTCAATTTACAGAGTGACAGTGAGCAGCCAAGAGGGCTTCTTAACTTTCAATAAAGTCCATTTTCCACAGGAGTTGATTAGTAAAATTCACTATTCACTGTAGGAAACCGAAAGTGTCATAAACAATTTTGTTGCAATAAATGAACCGGGTCTTCATTTGACAAATAGATGCTTCACAATTCAAGAAGATTTTGAATGGTGGTGTCACTTTCTTCTTTTCTGAATTCAGTTTCACTTGCACCAGTGGACAATACAATGGTCTCTGGAGATACGGATATAAGAGGTCAGGACCTGAAACTGAGCCCATGTGCATAGAATTTCAGGTGCAGGTAATTGCACACATTTATATCCTCCACGCCTGAACAATTGTATCTTTAGATCACTGACTTAATTCTTAAACATCATTTAACAGTTCTTTTCCTGATTTGGCTGCGTCTAAAAAGCTTTGATTGAAATGAGACCATTGCAATGAAAGTATGAGTCAGTGAAAGAAAAAAAAAAACAGATTGGAGAGCAATATCACAGACAGTTGTTCAACTGACAACTTAACTGACACTGAATAATGGCACATACTTTGTGTGTGCTGGGGACGTGTCATCACCTGCATGTTTGCTATTCAATCCGCACAGCCTTTTCCTCGCTAATTTAGACAATAGCTGAACATGAGCATGCATGGGGCTGCAGTTTTACCTGGAGCCAACAGTGCTAAGTTACAAGTGAACCCAACATAGGAAGGTAAAGTCATACAAGCATGATCTGAGAAGCAGAGAGTTCAAGAAAGGTGTTTATTTGTACACAAGTCTGATCTCGGTATATTATAATGTCTATGGTATGTGGTGTAAAACAGAAGAACAAAATCAGTGGATCAGGATAAACATGAACAGGTAATGTCTCAGAAAAGGGAGTTACATCACAAAGCAATGCCCAGAAATGTGCATTATCTATCCACTACTTTATCATTATAATACCATCATGTATGGTATATAACCACATTATACTGCGTGATATGGATACTATGTTTCTTTCTAATCTTTTGTCAGATTTTGGGAAAGATGCCGTCCTAATTTAATCCACATTTGGGAATTCCCAGAGTATTTACGGCTATCATTACTGTCTGGGCTGCATTGTGTGATGAGCTACCTGATGCAACCAGACAAACAGTATGCCTGCACTGACAGCATTAAAGAAACTCAATGAGACACACACATGGGTGGGCTTTACACACTCTCTCTCTCTCTCTGTCACACTCACACATTAAAGCATTTTGGCTTCTATATCACTCACAGTCCACATTCTACTGCATTATTTGGTCAGAAGCCACCCACTCCATCCCACACCTGCTTTGCAAGCCGACATAGAATGCAGAGCACTGAAAACCCCTTGACAAACATCTGTTTTCAGCAAAAGCCCCATTAGATGTGTAACGTGCTGTTTGGTGAAATGCACCCTTTGGCTTAATCACCAGATTTGAAGTTATGACCTCAATCACCGTTTCTAACTTTAAAATAGCTCTGCCTTCAGCCTGACTTGGCTAACAGGAAACCATTAAAGCACCAGCAATTACCTTTCCCATCCATCCACACGGTCCCTATTTTATTTTAATCTGTTTAAGTGCATTTTCTACGCAAGGTTAAAATATGAATCCCCACGACCCCCTCCTCTTCTCCACGAGGCACGGTTTTTCTGCCTTACTTGAGAGCACAATTTACGACTGATTTAATTTAGCCTCCGCAAACATTTCTAATGACATTAGGCCCAGTGCATATACTGACTGCCTCTCCCTCTTATTCCATTAACTCCTAAATCAGGTTTAAAGACCATACTGATGCTGGATGCTATTATGGGTGATTATCAAAACAACAGACAATGGGGAAAAGTGTTTACTAACTGGTTTAGCCATAATTTTGCGTAACCAGGACAGATGGGAACACTACACATTACAAATCAATATTTTCAATAATGAAGGACCTCACAGTGTGCTCACTTGCTCGGGTCTATTGTTATATGAAGCAACCCACCATGTACAGTTTGTACTAAATAATTTCTACAAGACTTTTTACTGATGGATGAAACATGTCATAAAAAAAGATCCTAGTTTGACTTTGTGCAGATAAAAAGCAAAAAAACAAAACACCCTCTACTGTGTGATCAAACTGATCTCTAAACAAGCTAAATGCTGAACCTTTCTCAGCTGTTATTCATTCATGACAAAAACCTGAAGTGCTCTCTTAGATCACGCCTATTCAGCTTGCTTGACAAGTACTAATGATGGCCGTCCATCTGCATACATGCTTACAGCTGTCTCCCGTCCTCAACCAGATAATGATTGCGTTATTAACCCTGAACCCTTTTTCAAATTGTTATTAACTGCTGAGGGAGAGAATGGGACTCAAACTGTCTCCGCTCACCTGTCACCAAAGCACCACTGAGGATGTTTGATCCCAGTTCACTATCAGTCATTGTCAAAGACAGAGCCGGGATGGAGAGCGACCGTTTCCACACACAAATGAGGATCCCAATTATTTTTTTTACATCATATTTTGGTTAAATAATGTTTTATCTGTCACACAGTTTGTCAAATAATACACGGGACATCAAAATCTTTCAATTGGTATTACTTCCATTAAGTACTGCATCACCATCCTCCCTTGTAAGTAAAACTTAACAGTATGTACTTGTCCTGGATTTTAGCAGTACTCTCAACAAACTAACTAACTCAACTAAATTAACTGTTTGCTTTAAAGCTAAATGTCTTGTAAGACTGCACAGATTAAGCTGCACAAGTATGATATATCTACGTCAGTGATATGATATTATCTTCAGATGCGTTCTGTGTTTTCCTGAAGTACTATCTTATCTTATGTCTGTGCATCAGACACCAGTAACACGAAAATGTATCTGAGTATATTTACTGTAGGCTATCATATAAAGAGACACAAAGTACACAAACTATTGTGTGCAGCTCTGAAGGGTTAGAGGTGAGATGCACAGCAGCAGGTTGGACTGGACCTTATGGCCTCTCCCAGTGATAGATATGCTAATACTCTGCATTCACTCCACTTCACTCCCTTTATTTGCCGCAATTAAACCAAACGCCAGTGAAACTGTAATTAAGCCGTGTCCAGCCAAAAGACTGCTTGCTGCTTTTAATGAAGCCCCATTGATTCTTCCTTTATTTGCTATTGATCCCCCTATAACATCCACAGGCTGGAAATAAATGTAAGTTAAAAGTGCAGTTCTTCCCATCCAGGTTGTAAATTGTACTGGACTGTTTAATTAAAAACAAAGAGACAATGGCTGTAAGCACATACAGCATACTATCCCTATGCTATCATGTGTCCAAGTTCGCATCACTCACACTCTTGCATGTGTGTATCTTGTACTGTATGTGGATGAGTGTCGCTGCAAATCCAAGCCCAGCTGGTCTGTGGGATAATGAGCAGAACTTCTGTTTCCCTCTCTTAAGTCTGAATGGGTGAGAGCTATACAAGTTTCCAAACAAATGCAAAGCAGACTCGACTTATTTGTGAAACACAGGCGACCTTGTGTAATCAATGCCCTACAATTTAACGAAAATGCTGAAACCAATTAGCCAGATTAAGCTATTGCTGAAGGCAAAATTGGCCTGATTGGAAGTCCAATGTGAGCACAATTAAAGATAAAAGGTTTGGTCAGGCAGAAGGATGGAGTCAAACTGTCACTTAACTAGAATCACAGTTGAACATATTCTGTAGCCAATGTAGAGCCAAACTTCCGACAACTTAAACAACAGACAACACATTAATTTCACATTAAAAAACATATATAATAATGTTATGCTAATTCGGACTGCAATGCTGATAATACGGCATATTTTATTTTAATTGACAAAAGTATCTTAAACTAGAAATTGCATGCTTCGTAACCATTTTTAACTATTAGTCACCATTAGTTCATGCATATAAAGTCACAGTTTGTTTTCAGTTGTAATTTTAGATAACTTTAACAATGCATAGATACAATGGCCCTCGTTAAGTTAACATATGTAGTTGGAAAAAAGATGATTGTTAAAAAAGCCACATGGTTGTTAAAATTGCCAATCTCTGTCAATAAAAAATATTCTTGAGTTCTCTCTTTTCTCACTGACCTCCGAGCTGTATAGTTGTGTTATAGGTAATATTGATGTAACACTGTAGGTGAATTCTGCTAAACACAGAAATTTAGTTGCTGTGATTAAATACTTAGTGGGTGGCTGTGGTTTAGAAGTGGCTCAGTGGAGCAGGTTGCCCACCAACTGCGGTGTTGGCAGTTCAGTACCTAGCTACCTCAGTCCATTTGTGAAAGTATGCAATTTAGCATGACATTTGTTATACAGCCAACGATATATAACAATGTTTTAATTAATTCAGTTTCTGTATCATATTTGAACTCTAGATTAATTTAAATGATGCTAGTGTTGTGAGTGTTTTCCCGCTGCAAAGAAAGGTAGTCTCTTTGCTCATGACACATAAGACAGGTCTGCACCACTTGTGAATTTCATTCGTACCTAGGAGAACATTTGAAGTGTGAGAAAATTGGTGAATGACAGATTCTCTTAAATCGCTCATATGTGGCAGGTAAAAATTTGCTTTTACGAGTGATTGCCTTTTGTGCCTTCTGCTTGGTTACAGCTTTTTTGCAGTAGGTGGGTACTTGTGTCAACTTGACTTGTATAAAGGTGTCACAGTGAACTTTTCATTTTTTGGTCAAAATTAGATAAGATTTGGATTATAATATGGTAGAATGTGTTAACTGAACAACCTGCTTGTCTGGTGGGGTATTCAAGTGTGTTACAAAATCCAAGAAGGTATATGATAAACTAATAGACAAGCTAATTTAATACAAGATACAATATTCCTATATTTGACTTTCTGAACCCCCTTTCCCCATTCACTGGCCACATAAGTTTTTAAATATTAACTTATATATTTTGTTAGACAAAGCATTTAAATACAAATCCTACACATTTTTGTTTCATACATATTGTGTAATACAGTATAAACAGATTTGATTCAGATGACGTAAGTGAACTTGATTCTGATTTAAAAAATGCCATTCCCAGTGGTTAGAATATTCTGTATATTATGTTATTCAATTTAGAGCATTAAACTTTTAATTTGCATCGTGAAACACTGTTACCTATTTAGACCAATTGGTTTATGCTATTATCCAAGTCCTTCGTATTTAAGATTCACTTCCATAGCCTGCTCAACAACATTAAATATGTAAACTAACACATGGTTTAACTGTAAACATTAAACAGCCCTTCACATGGCTGTCAACCAGGACACCACCTGGTTTTCATATTGGTCAATATAAACACACGCTTGTATTAACTGTTACAAAGCTACTATTATGTAAAATTCTTTTAGTGCTATGAGTTTGTTAGTGCTTTGACTGTACAGTCCCTAGTATGCACTTTTATTGACCTCTTTACACAAATTCTGCAGGACTTGTTTTGATATTCAAATGCTTCCTACATATATGCAAAACAAACATGTACTATTAGAACTTTGTCTGCTTGACTCGTAGATTTATGACATAACATGAAACTGTGCTGTACCAATGGTCAGTGTAAAAGAGCACTTTAAAAATTAGTCACAAAAGGAGACTGTGTTCCCTGAAAGGGGATTGTACCATTCTCCAAGCACAACTTCAATTGACAGAGCCCCGTAGAGGCTGTGGAACTGATGACTTGTTGGTTAAGTTAAAAATATTTAATCAGGAAATCTATTTGAGATTCAAAGACAATCCTATTGACTGATTTGGGGTGCAGGTTTGTTTGTGGGCCCTTTTTTGTTACTAAATAACCAAGTGTTACTAACCTAATCAACACTGTTTATAAAGCGATCATAGAATTCGCCAAAGGAAAGTATCCTGAGAACTGAATTTTGAAGGTGTACAGAACGTTAGAAGCTTCTGCATTTTATATAAACTATTCAGCTCTTACCATATCCAGAATGCAACTTACCTATGCTTTCTATGGTCCCTTAATGCCTCACACGCTTTAAGTGATGAGTGAGTTTTTTTGAGGGGGAGGTGGCAGCAGACCAGAGAGTAGGGATGCAACACTAAGTGAACAAAGCCTTTGTCAGTCACGTTCACATTCCTTATTTGCAAACTTAAGTTTAATCCACAGAAAGAAATGAGTGCTTTCGTGCACAACACTGTCCGTATTGTGTTA
Source organism: Channa argus (assembly GCF_033026475.1). Lineage (NCBI taxonomy): Eukaryota > Metazoa > Chordata > Actinopteri > Anabantiformes > Channidae > Channa > Channa argus. The sequence goes on from NC_090197.1 coordinate 36,986,178, forward strand.
TATGCAAAATATTAAAGCTAATAAAGATGAACATCAGTGATGGCATAATGGCATTGCAACTTTCTATATAGTATAAAGCAGCAGAGAGCACACTAAGACATTTTTAGAAATAAGTGGTAAAAAATTCTATCATGACAAAATACATGAAACCATCTTAAAAGTACGTAGATAATAATACATTTTTATTTGTTAGGGCAAGACACTGAACCCCCAACAGCCCATTCCCATCCTCAGCTTCGCAGTGCGGGTCCAAGCCCAGTAAAAATTGGGGATGGTTGTGTCAGGAAGGGTATCCAGTGTAAAAACTGCTAAATCAACATGGGGACAATGATCCAATGAACATAAGCCGAAGGACAAAAAAAAAAAAGGAAGATGTAGAAGTATGTGGTTAAACTTACAAGGTCTTCAGAAGTAACAGGGTGGGGTTGGTTGTGTCAGAAATATTTGGTCCAGTGAGACCACTCTTGACTTACTGTTTCCTACCGTCAATTACCGCTGTTTTTTTTTTTAACCACGGGCATGTTTGTCCTGTAACCATACCAAGCAGTTATATGTACCACAATAACGACAATGATGTTACTCTAAAACTAACCAGTCCATTCAGGATTTCACTCACCTTTGTGCAATTGTTGCAGCCTAAATGCCTGATTTCACAACAGCTTTTTTGTGCTATATCTAACCAGACCTTAGCAAAAGCGGTGTACAGTATGCTCCAAAAATGGTTTTGAAAGATATTCACAAATCATGTTGTCCTATGTAGGTCAGTGTTGTGGAAGGTACTTACAGACGACTGTTTTGTGGTTTAATTGTGAGGACTTGTTGGAGACACTAATATCTTTGCACCAGATAGGGTGCCCAGATATACAACACAACTCAACACTGAAGAAAGACTCACAAATGTACAACAGCAAGCAAAGTACTTTTCAAATTCTAAGTACACTCTCAATTTCTACTTATTTTTCTCAGCTTGGACAAAAGTAATGAAGTGTGAATGTGGGAGTTACATGCAGACAGTGCTTTCACCATTATTTTTCTTTTTTCATTCAGTCAACTGGCATGTTAACGAGGCCAATATTAAAAACACATTTCTCAATACACCAGCCTGTGTGTGGCACTGTAATGGGTATCAAATCAGAATTGAAGGCACATTAGTTTAAATGCAGTGCAGAAGCTTCTTGCTCAAGCCTCCTATGCCTGAAATGTTCACTGAAATTACCCCAAACGAATATCACCCTCTAATGGATTAATAGGAAGATTTGAAAAAAAGCTATTATGAAGAGTAAACCAACAACAAAGAAAGACTGAGATGGTGAAGAGAAAGAGAGTAAAAAACTGATTGGTGCACCAAGCTTAATGGTTTTCCACCTGGGGGAAAGAGTAATTTAAACACGTATATTGCACTCTTATTGAGTACATTTTGTCTCGCTCACCACAGAAAATGGCTCCAGCCTTTTTTTTTTTTTAAACAAAAGGGACCACACAAAAGAACATTTATAAACCTAGCATCATATCTACGGAAGACAAAATGATGACCTCCCCTCCTTCTCTTCCTCATTTCCCGACAGCCCTGTGACTCTCTTTTCTCTTAACTAAATAACCCGTCTTGTTATGTCATTAAAAGCATAAGCAGTTATTATATCTGTTGTCCAGTAAGTTTGTCTTTCTTAACAGTAATATAAACTGCCTGCTGGCCTGTGTAAAGAATGTGACTGGTAAGTAAAATTAACAAGATTAATCTAAATGCAAACCTCTGGAGATGGATATGAAATGCATCTTCAATAACAATAGGCTGATAATACGCTTCTCGTTCTATACAACCCCCCACCCCCCCCCGCTCTACTGTTTTTCTTCTCTACCCCTGTTTTTATCCTCCCCAACAGATCTTCCGATAAATTAACTGCTTTTTAGTTTGCAGCTCCGGTCCCCATTAATCCATATAGAGAAGTGTAGTCAAGTTACACTAGAGAGAAGAGAACTGGTACATTTTAGCGATGCAATTAGGGCCCATTAGTCTTGGCTTTAATTAGAAGGCTGGAGCGTTGATATTTCAAGTGCTGGTTTGTGCTGGTGTTGTGTTTCCCCACAGCGTCGCTCGTCTCCGTCCTGGACTGGGAGTCTGTCTGGCGCGTGTGTAGTTTTCTGCTTTTTTAGTTCCGTTTCTATTCTGAATCTGTTATGTTAAGTTCAGATTTTATTAGCTGTTATTTTTAAAAAGCAGAGCAGAGGACACAGAAGAACTAAAAGGCATAAGATTGTTAAATATCAGAGTAAAATAGAGATGTTAATATGCTAAAAAAAAAGTAATTTAAAAAAAAAAGAAAAAGAGAGAAAACTGCAGGAGATAGGAGCCAGAGCCAGCAACAAGAAGAAAATGAGAGATAAGTGAGGAGTTAAGACCTGAAGCCTCAAAGTAAAATTGATCTGCTTGAGGTGCCACATTTAATTGTTAGCCAACAGACAGACATGACATCTTAGCTCCGCTGCCCTCTCCCCGGCCACATTAGCCGACCACACCGCTTCATGTTCACAGAGTGGAGGCAGACTGTCTGGAGGAGGAGCAACACTCTTCCATTCCTCCATCCTCCTTCCTGACTCATCATTGCTCATCTGACTCTCAGCCCACAGCAGCAGGGACAACAGGAAAGGTCATTACAGAACTAAATCACGGGGCAGAATTGACATTTCAGTCTTGGTTTATTTGGCAAATTGTCAAATTCATATATAAAGATGTAAAAGTTTCTTGTAAAACATACTGGGGGGAAGTGCATAGCTGCTCCTCCGCATGATGAAAGATCACTTAGGGTTTAAATTAAAATACAAACAGAAATTTTCAACTACTGCACCTCCCACCACTCCTCTCGTTCAGTTTGCCAGCGATAGTTTATTAAAAACAACTGAGCTCATTAAAGCCAATTAAGCCATGATTCATCTGTCTAGATAAACAAGCGGTGGCATGGCATTAATGTGATAAGTAGTCTGTTTAGACTGCAATATGCTCACGTTAACAGACAGGTGCATGGGCTTACTCACTCACACACACACAAAAGAAAATACACATTTAGTGTACAGTAGCTATAGACAATTTAACTTATAAAAGGTTCGTCATGATGGTCAGACAGGATTGGTAACTGCTGCATTATTATTTATGTTGTGTCATTTAGACCATAGTGTGAAGGTGGTACAGTAGTAAAAAAAATAACAGATTTATAAATATGTAGTTTATGTTGAAATATTCTGATATTGCAATGCATCAACCAATGTTTTACAGTTAAGAGTGTAACGGGAAGAAAAAAACAGCTACATGACTCTACTGTAACTCATGTTTGTAAAATACCATTGTATAATTGATGGCTGTTGCCTTGTTTCTTGTAAAACCACTTTTGTACTTATCTTAGAATGATAATTAGTTTTAAACATAAATGTTACCATCGTGCAGAAGTCAAACTGTACAAATTTCTAAAATGTACGTTACATCCTATCTGCACGTACAGTAAATTAATATTCAGAAATTACACTACATATTTGATCAGAAAGTGAAGCTACTATATTTTACTAGAGATGTATTTTTAAAAATTTCATTAATATTAATTATGATAATTAATATTAATTAACTGCAGTTAGCCGTTTCTTTGTCATTAATTAAATGTAATATTAATCTCTTTAAATGCTACTTATACATTTTTACTTAATATTTTTGGGACTACATTTAGGGCTTGTTAGTGGAAAATAATGTATTAATATAAAATTGCATAATTTCCCCACACAGTGCAATTTCACGTGTGCATGTTTTTGTATTTTGTGAATGTTTTTAACACAACATTAAAGTACCAGTAGTGCTTACAAAGCTGCATTGTATTATCACATTCACACTGCAGAACCTGTTCAGTCTGCTCAAGGCTCCAACTGTAACACAAGGTATTATATCTTACATTCAGACAAACATTCAACAAATCTGTAATCTTTCCAAATTGCAACATACTCTCAACACTTCCCTATCGCCCGATTGAAATCAAACTATTTTCTCATAGTCCTCTGAATATGTTTTACAAAGTAATCACACTTCCACTGGTGGCCCGACAGCCCCAAGCATTAGGCTGTCAGCTAGTTCACAAGCCTGTCATGGCTTTCATATTGACAGGCCAAAAATAAGCCCCAGGGAATGAGGGAACCCAAACAACAAGAACCTATAGTGTTGCAGTGTGTGTGTGTGTGTGTGTGTGTGTGTGTGTGTGAGTTGCGTTTTCTAACCTATGAGGAAACAAACTTGTCATCATGACAGATAAAATAGTGAACATCCGAACACTGTTGATAAGTTGTTAATAATCCCAGCAGTCAGTTATGAATATATTTCCTCAGTGATAATGAGTGTTAAGGTTTTCAATTACAACTCTAGAACAACCACCATTAGAACAGCCATCTGAATGTAGTGTAAAAACACGATAAATTGCGCCAGAGTCAGGAGGGTGGCGGTGTCCATTTTTTAGCCAGTGATTCTTTGGCTCAGAGCAAGGCTGAGACCAGAGCCCCTTCATGTCTCTCTCTGTTTACAGGGCAAGCAAATCAAAGATGCGTCTCATTTCAGAGGCTGTAAAAGTGCGCCTGGGGATGGATCAGGTGTCTCTGATACACTTAATCCTCCCTGAGCAGCCTCTACTTACAGGCTACCAATCCGTGTATTCTCCAAATGAACACTGCAAACAAGCAGTATAATTAAGTGTTTTCAGGAATAAAGTGTGTTATCAGTTCAAGTAATCTTAAAAATGGCCACCCCACTCATTTCAACTGGATAGTCTGCTAGTACTTGTTGGAATGAATTCCTGTCATATTAAAATCAATCATACACAACACTTAATTTGATTTCTTATCAAAGAACCTGAATATTACAAAAATAGTTTCCAGGTTTACCAGCTATGACATTTTAAACTTTTCACTGCAACAGTAACACAAACAGGGCATATCAGTTCATCATACACAGCTCTATTAGTGCTTTTAGTGCACCATAGCTATGGTTTTTCCCCTTCATTCTATAAAAAAAAAAGAAAATCAATGAAAGTTTTCTGTTGAGGTTTCTTTTGCAATATTTTGTTTCTTGTGGTGTATTTGTTTCCTGAGTGGTCACGAATAAAGCCCATCTAATCGAAACATCAATTTATTATGTGAAAGTGCTTGTTTAAAAAAAAAGAAACAGTGCTACATTTTTTACTGGAAATTTCACAGCCTTACTTCCGCTCCTACAAGCTATGTGAAATGAAATATGACTTAATGTTTTTGATGCACTTTCAGTCATCAAAGTTCTCTGGGATTTCATTTCTGGGCTGGTAAGTGAAGGAGCTGTTAGCTTGTCTGAAGTTGAGTGATTTAAAGTCGTGGAGTGGACGTGTTGCCTGACTGGATGAGACAGAAGCAGTCCAGATCGGGCATCTGGGGCATACATCTCATGACATTTATCCCTGCTGGTTTGAATTTCCAGTCCTTCTGACAAAAATGGCAGGGTGGGAAACAGCAGAATGTGCGGGCCCAGTATGGACAACCAAACGACCTCCATTTACAAATATTTTTTTGTAAATACTATATCGTGTTCTTAACACAGCAGGTCCCCTGGGTTGTGCAAAGAGCCCCTGTGAGAGTATGGGTGAATGTCAGTCTTGGGGCCTGTATCGAACTGCAAGCATCTGGAGGCTGGAAGTGCCTGTCCTATGTTCATCAGGAGAGCCTCCATGGATAATGTCCTGGGGGATCCTGCCTTCTGCTGCTTTAAGAAATTAAAAGACACAGGCAAGGTCTCGTCTGCCCGTACTTGCAAAAAAACATACAAATGCAACCACATGGACTCAACTCATTGTGGTGTCTTCCTTTCCATCATTTCCTCCCCCTTCTTAGTACATACCCAGGCACACATACACAGGCACTCAATCCCCCTCCTGATTAGCTCATAATGGACGACTGATGTCCCTGAGACCCTCTGGACTTCCCTAGGGAGTCCTCTAATTCTGACCCCTATCTCCATCCTGCACTCCACCTTCTTAAAACACACTAAATAATCTTTCATTTGACAGGGGTTTGAATGAAATTCAGCTTAGAGTCACATCATTTACCCGTGACAATAGAATACTGATAAATTAGTCATTGTTGTTCTACATTTTTATGGCTTGAAGAAAGGGGATGCAGATTGTTCTGGGCAAATCATGTGATTATTTAACAATAATATTCCATAATTATTGCTACAAGTTTTCTCATCATCTGTTACTATTGTAACTATTAACTACTGTACTGTATCATAAAGTAAGAGGGAAAAACTAAATTAGTGGGCTAAGCTCAGTACATTTCATGTTGTTAATGAGACATTTCCATGCATTAACCCACATCTGTAGGTTTATTTATGTAGTCCACAAAGGCAAATAAACATGTATTCATAAACCTTGTACGATTGAGCCTATGCCACCATGGAGACAATATCTGGCAGAATTATCAGAGCAGGCAATTAATCACCTCACTCTAAAACACACAAAATGGGGATCCTAAACATGCTCCTATTAAATCAGCAAGCAGGGCTGGATGACGGCTTTTAGATGCAACATTTACATGTAATTATCTTCTTATATAATTAAGTGCATTCATTTAACAAGCATCTTGCTAACGGGCTACATTGCTTACCCAAACGAGCGGCGGGCAGCCCAGAATGCTGAGTGAGTGAGTAATTAGAGCTCAGCATGCCAGTGTTAATGGAAGTGATCTAAAAAAAAAAAAATCACCTCCAGAGAGGGAGGGGGAAAGAAGTGAGGGAAATAGAGAGGGAAAGGAGGAATGGATCGGGAAAAGGTGAGGCAAACAGGAAGCTTCAGTATTTAGGATAATGAGCGAAATAGCTGAGTGAGTGTAGTTATTAAATTTTTGGTTTGATAAATCCAAATTTGAGCACCAGTGAAATTAATATCATTTAGCACGAAGCTACATTTTAGTAATGAAGTCGTAATATGATGTATTAACTACTTCAGAATGAGCAAACATACTGAACCTTAACACTTAACACCTCAAATTGCAACACAAACAAAACACTAATGGATGTCTTTCGCTACAACCACTCCGTAAGTACTAAAGTTTAAAGTAATAAAATATTGACCTCAGAAGATACAGTATACGATTTGAGAAGGGACTGTAAGATTACCCTCTTCAGTCTGCTCCTTAAAGAAAGATTTTAGGTATTATCCTTTTTTTTTTCTTTCATACTGCTGATGTTTCTTCATTCCTGTGTTGTTTGCCTAATTGTTTTATGGTGACAAACAAAGTCAGTACCTATAACATTTAAGATATTTATTTCTTATTTATTTTATTTCTGGTATAAATGAAGAAACTGCTCAGGTGTAACAAGAAACTGGGATGGATGTCAGCAATACGGAGAACAGGAATGTGGTTCCAGAGCCTAGGGCTTGTACGCAGACTGCATATGTGGTTAGGTTTATGCAACACTTATCATGCTATGTCTCAAGGCAATGTGAACCAGATCACAATATTTCCCTAACTTTAGCTAAGTGGCATGTTCAGTATTGACATTCATAACAAGATAAACTATACAATGTGGTAATTAGAGATCTTTAGAGAAGCTTTTACAGTGGCTGCGGTTTACCCCCTGATTTCAATCGTCATGGTAAGCTGAGCTAATTTTCTCCAGAATCAAGACTTATTTTTAATGGACAGATATGAGAGGGGGCCTGGTGGCTCAATAGGTAGAACTTCAGGTTGGGATGCAGAAGGCCATGGGAAGGCCAGTCTTGAGGCCGGATGAAATGGGACGTAGCGGCAGGAAAGGCATCACGCATTAAAAAAAGCATGCCCGATCAACGTGCGTAACACGTTTCGCTGTGGGGTAGCGCCTGATGGAACAAGTCAAAAGCCATTGATCTTGGACAGATATGGGAGAGTTTTACTGACCTCACTATTTGTTTTTTAGAGTGAAATAAGGCACATTTGTGTGTGAACTCATTTTTGAACACTGTGTCAACCAACAAAATTTTTTTCTTATTTAAATCCAAAGCAACCTTTAACGGTTAACAATACCTCTGACTACTGCCCAACCCTCGGGATCTAATATTTACCATAACATTGATCTTATCTACTGTCTCTCTGATCAACCCCCTGGATAAAACACAGCAAGAGAAGGTATTGCATCAGGGTTCTCATCTAAACATTTTATAGCAAGTAAACAAGTATACATACAGTGGTATGTGCTTATGAATAGCAGACCGACACTGTTTAAGTGTTTTTTTAAGTCAAGATATCTTTCAACCACGCCAATTGTCATTTTATTCATTGGACTCCAGGTTTGCTAACATTTGGAAATGGCATTTAGTGACATAAAACTCCTACTGTTTCACTTACTTTTCCACTACCACCTTTTATGTTGATTGGGTGTGTTCAGTGAAGAGATAAAAGATCATGACAGTTTGTGTTTTATCAGCTTAGAAATATAGTGTTTGTTTATGTTGTGACTTTGGTGAAGATCAGATCACATTGCATGACCTATTTTTGCAGAAAACATCCACTTCCTTTTTCTTGCCACTGTATTTCCCAAATTGCTCAATTAATCCACTAAGAATTGTTCTGAGGGACTGTGTGCAGAGAGGTGTTTTACATGACCTGTTATAGCGATACAGCCATTCAAAACAACAATAGATAGTGTCGGCTGTATGTGTTTTACTGATGTTAGCGCTGACACTGTGACACCATGATCCAACCTCAGTTAAACCAAACACTTTTCTTTGATTCTATGCTGCGCAACCATGAGCTCATTCAGCCTGAGGCCATATGGGGACAAGAGAATGAACTTTGTCTCTGCAATATCATTTACTTACCTGTCTGGGAGAGTAGATAAGCATAAATATGTTTAATTCCAGGTCTACTCCTGATCAGAATCCTAATGAAATAGATAGATGCTGAAAATTTGTAGAAGAACAAAAATGAAGTTGATTTTCAGGCTGCAGATGCCTAAATCGAGTTCTTCTTTGGCTAAGTCTATAATTATTTGTAATTTACTAATTAAATTAGCCTAACAGAGGAAAAGAATCAATGCCACCAATTTATAGTCAATATTTATAGTATCTACATAACAAAGAATATACTCTTAAAAGTGTAGGAAATGCAACCACTCTCTCTCCAGTTTTTAGCCGGCAGGCATACAGCACAACAATGGACAACAGGCTTCACATGTCATGTCAAACCACAAACCTTTCAGTGTTCACCCCACTCTGCCAACATGCCAAATAACCTCCTAATTCCACACATAAAATCCCAAATACCCTTAAAGTCAACACCATTGTTCAGTTAATATTGGTCTTCAAAAGTACCCAGGTGGAACCTACAATACAACCGGGCCAGCTACGGTTCAAAGACCCACTTTGAATGGCTGCCAGTGTTCTTCACGCATCACCTACTGCAACAGCTTATAGTGAAATTATGATACAAGCTATGCAGCGAGTAAGAAATATCAAGGCCCTTTGTCACAGTGCTTTCTATTGAGTTCAATAAACACTTATGGACTCTAAAGGACTCAAGCTCAGGAAGAGACAGTGGCTCCCTTCAGAAGTTGACACCAGACCTTTAACAATACACATATGTGCTATCCTCTAAAGACAAATTGATAGTATTTGCCTTTTGATAAGTCAGAGGTAGGTAGACGTAATAGTAAATAGTATACAAACTGCTTTTGATGGCCTGTAACCTGAGTAACTGGAGTACAAAGAGGGAGAGACAACAAAAATGCTCAGTTTTTTGGTTGCTTATCACCAACGCTATGATCATTTGTGTTTTCAGGGCAACAAGAGTGTAATTTGAATAAGGACAGACTTTAAAGGGAAAATCGCCGCTGTGTACTCAGAGGACTTGGACTCATCGTCCACTGGCCCGTAAGCATATTGGTTATTGATATTCTCTCTCTGTGTCACACACACTGCATCTGGCCTGTGAAGACAACTGCTGAAAAAGCCTTCAAAGCCAGGGTGAAACAAATACATTTGCACTTTTTTCTTTGGCAGCCAGTTGGCAGGTGAAATTGGTGGCTGTGCAGCCTGACAACTTGGCTGCAGTGCCATCTACTGGTGATAGATGCCAGGGCTTGGACAGCCACACACTGAAAGCAGAAGGTGCATGTAGAAACAACAGTAGAAACAACAAAAGGATTGATACTTAAGTTGAACAGGTTTCACATTTTACAACGCTATCTCTCTCTTTTTCTCTCATGGTCTTCCTCCATAAAAGGCATAACGCATTCAAAAGCAAAAAGCATGTATTTCCCAATGCCATTTTAGAATTGCGTGGGCAAGCCCGTGTTTCACCAACGCAACTATGCTGAATACGTGAAGTGCCACCAGGGCTAAAATGGGAGTGGTGCACAGGACACAGAATAATGAAAAAAAAAAAAAAAGGATATAACCTTTGACTAAACTGCTAGCTAGCCTTCCAGGGAACCAGAGTAGTTTAAACTTCACTAAAAATGGGGAACTTCAACACAAAAGCACAGTATAAAACGGACTTTAACTGGAGACGATAAGTCTAACTGAGGCTGGTGATCTACCTGACAGTAAAAAGTATGCGACAAACCCATAGACGCAAGTCTTGCTCTGCAACATGTATCACTCAAAATCATATGAAAGTGGAAGAAGAAAAATGCACAAGCATTTGACTTCGTAGGGAAATGGACAAAGTAATAAACAATTACCGATTATGGTTCTGAGTTAGATATATTCGTTTTAATTTTTTTACCTCCGTGTTTTTTTTAGTATCTTTATCATCCTCGAGTTAAAAGGGCTCAAGAGTTTTCCACGCGGCATGGAAAGACCTGTTATACATCATGACCACCACAATGAAATGGGACATTAAGGCCGAGATGACATCATGCAGCAAGCCTCGAGGACAAATATAGATCATGTTTATCTTTAACAGATGATTCATTTGTGACATGGTAAAGAGATCTCCACTGCTAAGGAAATGTCTGCACATTCAACTGAATGGTCGCATTTCTGTTGCCACAACAGTAACTTAATAAAAGTTCCAAATTCAGTATTGAATGTTGCTTATGATTTTCCAAAGATAAAATATTTTAAATAGATGTTTGTGCATGTTCTGTCCTGGCTTGTTGGCAAGCTAAAATTGCATATTGATTAACAATTAAATGAACGAGCTAAGAGATTATTATAAAACTTAAACTACAAAAATAGATGAGGGACAAAAACAAAAAAGCATAATGTAATCTTCCTTATATTTATTTTTTATCCACATCCCACCTCCCTCCTCATCCCCCAAACCCTTGGGAAGCAGCACTCCAAGGTCTTTCATTTGAGCTTGTATTATGCCCCTGTATCTCTGCTCATTTTTCATCCGCATTGCATTAAGTATTGATATTGATTTCTTGTAAATGGTGGCGAAATGGATGGCTCGCACTTTTTTGTGTTATTGTTCTGCAGCACTTGTAGGTAATTTATTATGGCTGAGGGTCCAGTGAGGCCTCCTGGTTCTGTGCGCCTCCTCCTGATGGAGCGTGCCAACCCGACTAACAAAACACACCATGTCCTGAAAAGGCCACTCATGAGGAGAATGAGGCATGAAGAAAGAGTGCATGCACACCAGCACCAGCATGCACATGCATTCGCGCTGTATCCTTCTCACTCTCCACATTGGTCACAGTCATGGTCCACCATAAATGAGCACAGATAAGAGGGTCTCTTGGAAAAAACACATGGCAATAAACTGAAAAACGCAAACTTTACAGGCATTTCTCAATCTTAACATGAGAGTTGTGCAGTGGGCAACTATTTTATTTCTACTTTCCTCCTATTTTTGAATATTATTCTTTTTAGTGCTGTTGCAGCACTTGTACTGAAATCCATTCCCAGTTTTGTGACAAAGCGTGGCCTTCTTGACAAACTGGAGTGGTTTACTTGCATTGTCATCCTGGCCAATTTCTTTTCCCTGCTGCCGCGGCCCCAGCAGTCTATTTGCATTTCAATAGCCTCTCTGTCTGCCTCTATATTGCGTGATATTATGTCTGCCTTGTATGAATTCGAATTCAATGTCTGCATCTGCTGTTCCACTCCCAAGCAGTCCTCGTAAAAGGTGAATCATGAAATAAGGCTTACAAGCAAAAGACATTGATGGTGTGTGATGATGTAAACCAAGACAAATGTATTATGGATGCTTGTATATGGGTTTTCTTTAATAAAAGCCTGTTTACATGCATGTTCTGCTTTTACATGCAACCAAAAAACCTTAGAGCAAGGTGATTATAATTTCTGTGATTCTTGATAGACCCATTATCACATATCCATGTGCTTTCTAAGCTATAGATGCACCAAGATGCACAGCATGCACTCACAATGCAGACAGTAGGATATGATGCATAGAAAGGTGCAGCAGTAAAAACCAATACGTCCCGTTTACTGTCTGTGTCACCACAACACCAGCAGTTGGCCACAAATCCTGGCTGGTGCCACAGCGTCGGACACTGTCCCACAGAGGTCCCTTAGGTATCCCAGAATGCCCTTCTCTCTGGCGGACTTGCTTTCTTTTTAACTATTACAGGATGGAATATATAGGATTTCAGAGGGCCAGAGGCTCTTACTGTTAAAGCCAGGAGAATTTACTGGAATCTCTGCTTTTAAAAAATATAAAGCACCAATGGCCGATTAATTAATAATTAATTAATGGAGAGGATATGTCAAGATGAATATCAGTTGAGTTGCTCACTATGTGCTCCCTCGAGTTTGCTAGAGAGAGCGAGAGATCTTGGGAACACAAGACTGCAACTAATCCTTTCCTTTATTCATTTAAACCAACTGTACTGCTGTTTAAGTAAAAGCGTGAAAAAATGCTTGCTTCATTTTCAGATACGGACATAAAGGAATGTTTTCACCCCTCCTTTTAATGTTAACCTCTGCCAAATGGAGCTTCTGTTCAGAAACAATTAATGCCAACCAGTGCTCGGCTGCGCAGGCAGGCTAACAGCTGTGTTTGGGCCACTTGTTGTGCCTCCAGCACAGATAATTACAGCAATCCAAAAGCAGAGCAGCCGCTCAGGGAGTTTAATAATGTACAAGTAGTCGCCATCTCTTTATAGATCATGTTACTGCAGCACTCACTGTCGTGTAATTTAGATCAATCAAAAAATATGGCAGGGCTATGAAACCAGTGCCTTTGATAATAGTTGGCAGGTAGTAGTCACACCCTGTTGTCGAAGCATCTGATATGAAAGGCTTCAATCCGCCCTCCATCAAGGGGCCTGGTGTGCTAGGATGTGTAACCCAGGCAACAGATACATAAAGCATTATGGGACTTGATTTAATTTGTCTAAATGGGAGCTGGAGTATCTTAGTTCTCAGTTCGAATGTCCCTGTTAACCACCACTACAATGTAATGGGCCCCTCAACTTGGAGTTGTGTCCTGCTGGTATAGGAGGTTTTTCACTATACATGTGTACTGTTTGTCTGGTTGTGTGTGTGTGTGTGTGTGTTCATTCTTTAAGTATGTGGAAGCAAAATGTGTGCACATATGCACATATATACACACACATGGCTGTAGTTTAGTTGGTAAGGAAGTCATCCACGGACAACAGGGTCAGTGGTTCCGATCCCCGGTCCCAGCTATACGTCAAAGTGTCTCTGGGCAAGACACTGAACCCCTATATACCCAGTGCTGGTCCAGGCCCGATAAAAATTGGGGAGGGTTGCTTCAGGAAGGGCATCCGGCGTAAAAACTATGCCAAATCAACATGTGGATAATGATCCGCTGTGGTGACCCTGAACTCACGGGATAAACCGAAAGGATAAGTATACAGTGGTTTTATAGATACGCAATCAATGAACCTGGTAGGGCTTTGTTTCCTTGAAGTTCCAATCATCTGTCTTTCTTGGGATGTAACTGGAGGCCAAAGCTTTATTTAGCATCATTTGGCATTCGATTTATATAAAAGCCATAAAAATAGTCACAGGTCACACGTTGTTATAACGAACAAACTCCTTTACTAAATTTGGTCCATTGTGTGTTTTCATACCTATCAGGTCCTTGTTTCAGCCCATGTGAAGAACTATTTAACCCAAGACAATTTAGCAGGTAATACCAGAGTATCATTTTCTGCCTTTGCATGGGACTCTCCTTGCCTCTGGCTTGTTGTAAACCATTGGAACAAATCAAGTAGCTTCCTCTCCTTGTCCTACTTCTAACTTCCCCTCTTCTTCTACCCTTGCTTTCTACCCATGGGTCTTTGTTTTAAATGGCAATTTATCCCGTTTGTCTGCTCAGCCACGTTAAACATCCATTTTCTCACAGAGCACACATTACGACCAAATAGAAGAAATAAAAACTCAGCCATTTTTTGTGCAACTCCCTCCTCTCTATCCTGGCATTGCTATCCACCACGGCACCCTCATCAAAGCAGCCCACATTCAACAACAAGGGAGCAGCTACACAACAATGCTGATGCCATTCGACTTCCTCTTAAGTCGTTTTATACTTACTGCAAAACAGTAACAATTTCAAGGGCCTTTGAATTCCTCTAAGAGCCACCGGGTTTATAAAACATGGATGAGGTGTTCAGTAAACAATGCCCAATGGTCTTATTCCTTTTAAATAAAACTATTTCCATGAGATGTAAGAGAGACTTTAATATTGCCTTAAATATTAAAAGAGAGAACTGAGTCTCATCAATTTTTCATTTATTGGGCCCGTGTGTAAGGAGTCATCAATCTCAAAAGAAATTACTGACATTTTCATTTCAAATAAAAAAGGGTACACTTTATCCAGCGGTAATAGGGATTGCCACTCTTACACATGGAGCATTTAATGGCTTCTGGAGTGTTGAAAATGAGGAAATTTTCTTTTGTTGTCTCAGAACCGATTGTAGTTTTTAAACTTGTGAAGCAAACATGCATGAAATTGATAAATAAAATGCAGCATGTTACCCTGCTAACAGCTTTAAAGGGTAATTCAATTCATTACAAATCGATAATAGTCTACCTTAACAAGTGCAAATTCCTGTTTCCTACAAGCCTTGACTCACCGTGAAGTAATAACCACCTGGTTGTTCTGCAGGTCGTTGATATTGATATGTTGTGACATAAATTCATTGTTTGATTCCGTTGCTGTGATGATATATTGTTATTAATGTCAGCATCATTAGAGCACCTCACTGCCTATTTGCCTTTAGGCTTGGAGGTTTGTAATTACTGCACAATAAACAAATGGTTTGGGTAATAAGGGGGAAAGGTCTGGGGCCTACAGGCACTGAGAGAGGATTATGGAGAAAGGAGCCCACTTTTCAACCCCCAAAACCCCTCAACCCTCATTCCAAGGCCTGTCCCATGTCTCACCACAACTCCCCCAGTGAAATCGCCCCTTGTTGAATTATTAATTGGCGAATGGTGTTGATATATCATCACCCATGTACATACATTGTAGATGGGGAAAAAAGGGTTACAATAGGCCAGGATTTATAACAAAAACCTGACATATGCTGCTAATTCACCTTGACAACACTGTCACTTCCTGCTCAGTGAATAATTGTCCAACAGAAGAAGACTTTGTATGCAGCCTCACTGCCAGGCACTTCAAGACGCATGGAACTTACACCCATAATGGATGAATATTTGTTTATAATTTCTGTACACAAGTCTGGTTGTCAGTCCCTTGCTCACTCACTGGCTGCTGTCTCATTTGCATAGGTAGATTGAGACGCCGCAAGCGCAACGAGGTCGGCCTGTGTGTTGGTGATGGAGGACGCTGATGAATAGAGCTCTCTCCCCATCATGGCACCTTTGTAAATGTTTGATTAGTTTTGAATGGATTACCGTTAGATTATCGGGTTTGGGGCCCAAACCTAGACACGGATCTGTTACTCTGAGACAGTCCCTTACGGGTGTCCTGTGACAGAGTAGTGGCTGTGTGCTGACAAAGACCGAGAACGGAGGAGGGCAGAGGCCACTCTTGTTTATGCAGAGTTGTCAAAATGTTTGATAATTCTTTTGTTCTCCATTGTTTTGAATTTCTATTTTACATTCTGAAATATCTTTGATTTGGAAAGCACTGTATGAAGCATCCTGGTGTTAGGATTATCACAAAAGATTACAGCTGATGCAGTAAATGCTCTGAATGTTTTAATTTGCAAACTTTTATTGAGTCTTATTTCATATTTTTAGAAGCATGCTTGTTCATATTGGCTCACCATTCCAGGGATATTTAACGAGATGGAGGAAATAGTCAGATAGCCATAAATTTCCTAGGCCTGCTTCAAGACACTGTTATATTGCTTGTGTGGTAATCAGACTGGTGATTATATGGGTAATGAAACATGTGCCTCCTCCTGGTGTGTGCCCCTTCCATTGCTTGTCTCTTTCCATCTCCTTCTCTAACTTTTTTCTCTCTCTGGTTAACGCTGGTGATGGATGGGGCGTAACTATTAAAGGGAGCAGTAACCCATCAGCTGTAAAGCCTATTATGCACACTTGGATGCTGGGTGAATGGGGTACAAGGCATGGAACAGTGACAACATAGCAAGCTCCCTCACGGGTTAAAGCTAACCCTTCCAGCCACCCCTAACGCCCCCCACTCCAATTCGTTTGCTCGAAAACTTATCTTGCATCTTGACAGCACCGCCATTGTGCTCTCTCTCTCTCTCTCTCTCTCTCTCTCTCTCAATCTGTTTAGCTTCCTGTTGTGACCTTTCATACAGTCAAATATATTAGCGAGTGGTGCACTCTCATTAAAACAGTGCATTAACCAAAAGACTCTTTGGAGTCTAAATGACAGCCAAAGGAACTGAAAGCTAATAGCCGTGGGCAGTTGGGGAAACTTAACTTATGAATCAGTGCGCTAATGCCGGAGCAGCAAGCCTGGAGCCCTGTAAGCGTATGGCACAATCTCCATTGCTCCCCCCTCCACTCTCTCTCTTGCTTCCTTGATCTCCTTAATTTCCTCAGTGACTCCCTTTTTTCTCTCACTCTCTCCTTTTCCCTCTGTAACTGCTACTTATCTCTCATATTCACTATCACTGAAATGTTCACATTCCACTTCTCTTTGACACATTTATTCTTTCCTCTCACTCTTTTACTCAATCATCCTTCCCTTGTCCTGCTCTCTTATTTGTTCATTTCATTTTCTGTTCACTTCATTCTGGTTCCCCTATTGTATTGCACTCGTTGGTGCCATCATTTCTACTTTCTGCCTGCTTGCTCTTACAGTTCTTTCCCTGTGCTCTCCCAAACTCTTTATCCAATCTTATTGTTTTCGAAGAGGAGGGAAAGAAAGGGGAAAAAAATGGATCGAAAAAAGGAAAGCGCTATAGAGAGATGAAGTTGGAAGAAAGAAAAGAGAGAAAGTACATGAGAGAGAAGAGGGAGACGAGTAAAAGAGGAGAGACTAAAACCTCATTACTTTCCCCCTGATGGGAGAAAATGAGTGAGGGGGCAATAATAAAGCTTGAATTTTTCAATACTGTTACAAATGGGGCTCTGACAGCTCACCGCCAGTGCAAGGGACAGGCGCCGCCAACGCATGGTGAGCCACCGAATTAGCAATACTATACATCATAAAATCTAATTAAATCAAGGAGCAGAATCAAATTAGTTTTCTGTGACTCAAACCACCCGCCAAAAGGGCTCTATAAAATGAACTGTAGAGGGGGAATTAAATAATTCACAGTGAGGGATTTTGCATTTATACAAAAATTGTGCACTTAATTGTCCGTGCTATATTACAGATTTGGCCTTATGTTAACAATGAGCCTAAAGCACACTTACCCGTGCACACTGGGCACACATTAGGGCCTACATGGTCGACAAGGCTTCACACTAAGGGGATGTTAGAGTAACCATTGGCTTGATGACACAAGTATAGTAGAGCATAGGGGTCTAGAGCAGGCAAAGGGTATCTGATCATACTCCAATGATCTGTAATGCAGAATGAAAGACAGCATTCAAACATAGGATTAAATTGTATTTTTGCATAGTTAATAGTTAAGCATGTAACAAAATAATTCTTGAGTAGGAGGTAATTGAGTTAGCCTGCCGAGCACAAAGGTGTGGTGGTGTCTGAATGCCCAGGCACGATGCACTGCTCCTTTTTTTTCTTCAGAAATAGAGGAGAGAAATTCCCATAATTAGCATTTTTGAAATTTACAAATGAATGTTTGCGCAAAATTTTTATAGATGAGAATAACCACTGCCTTTGTTTTCTCAACACGAGCAAGTAAATCACATTCACTCTCCACTGTGTGCATTTGTCTTCCTGCTCTGCTGCATCTGCGTAGTGTTGAAGAAAGCTGCCTTGTATTGCCAATTATTTAGTAATTAGCCACACAACAAAATAAACATTTGACAACTTTTCCATGGTCATGCGATATGTACAGTCATATCACACAACCCTAGGCAGGAATGTTTTATTTGATGCTTCAAAAGTTAGAGTTTGGATGGTTCAGAGTGTTTGTTCATGCAGTTTGATGTGGATGTTATTGAGAAACACACAGGTAGACCATCAAACTAAACATGTCAGATGGCATTCTATCATGAAAATGGAGCACTTTTGTTACAGCACTGTGCAAGCATTCAACCATCCCAGCTATTCTTTTCGTCTCTCATGCCCATACGCCCTTTCCTTCAATTTCTCCATCTCTTGCGCTTCCCTCCCTGGCATCAAAACAGCACAACTTTATTATAGTCGCTGTCAATACTATAATAATAAAAGAACGTGGAGGGGAGAGACTACCATATTACACTTCTAACAAGAATATAGCAGATGCACACTGAGTGAATATTGAGTTTTAAAACTTGTCGGCATGTGATTTGTGGCCCTGTCAGTACAAATATTTTTCAATGTCATGGCAGCAAGCCGGGGCTGTCACTTCAGCGGTCAGCTGGGATGGGGGGGAGGAAAAACACAATGATCTGGCCCTTAATGGAGAACCGCTGGGACTGGCATGGAGGTGATGAAGCACTGTTTAGTTTGCGGCTGCCATATTTCTGCTTGGGGACGCTATTATAAAACACAGTGTTATTTTGTCAGATTTCAATCATGAGCCAGGTTATTTGTCACCAGCTGTCACATTGTTGGGGCAAGTCAGGCTGACCGTAAAATATGACCTGTCCCAATCCAACACCCCATTTTGGAGAAGACTATACTTTTCTTAAGTCTTAAGGTAAAACTAACAACAACTGTACAGATCTGTTGCTACATGTATCTCTAGAAGTTAAAATGGTATGTTCATATGTTTAATTCATTTACACAACAGGGGTTTTTAACAGACTTAATTTTCTTGTTATTTTCAATTCAGAGTAATCATTGGTCTCAGTGTGTCTTTGTTTAGCAGAAGCGACAGTGTCAAGTATCCTCAAACAGGAATCCCCAGAGGGCCTTAATTTAATTTCCTCCAATATAAAGTGTTCTCAAATAGGTGGACTTTAATTGTATATGACCCCATTGTGCTTCTTTATAATCTAGGCATTAGTATATTGACAGTGTGCATTTGTAAAAACCCCATGTTAATCTTAAGACTCAAGAGTACACAAGGACACAAGAACATATAGGTGTGGGTCAAATTCAAAGGCCCTCTGCTCTTGTTAATTGAAAGCTATTTCTTTCCTAGAATTGAAAGCATCGTTTTTGTAGCATTGTTATTTAACAAAATTTGAAAGTTTGAAAAGAAAGCAATAATTTTGATAAGACTTGAATTACAAAACAATTTAATAAAAGACCAAGCATAGAGTTCAGAGACATACCTATGAGGAGCATTATGCCCTTGCCCATTTACTCCTAAAAGATACCATATGGAATGCTATACAATTTGCCATTTAATTTTCCTTTTCAGCGGTTACATCTCCTACAGTATGTCTGAACTGTAGAGGAAAACAAGAACCTGGCTCGGGGATTTGCTTATTGACAGTGAATTATGCTTTTCAGTTCACTGTATATGTCAGTGACTCAGATACCCCTCAGTAGCTTCATTTCCAAATCATATCACTTTTATTTCCTTGTCGCCCTTGTGTTTGAATGTCATGGCCTCTTCCCAAACACAAAAAAAGGTATAATCCCCACATCAGACATTTCCTTCAATTTATGCGAAATGAACTGTCTCTATGCACCATTACTTTAGACTGTTTGTAGATGCTGTTGATACCAAACTATCATCCAATATAACAATATGCAAATAGAATTTGACACTGTTGGTTCAGAGACAGGGGTGACATTGTGTACATTCATTACCCATCCTGGTGCCTGAATAAACCTGTGTTATTGCCTGTGAGCGTGGCCCACTCTCTCTGCATGTCTCATCTACATTATTGGACATTTAACAAATCACTTATATGAATTAACCGAAATATGTAAAACGAGACAAACTTTGTTCCGTGTTTCCTTTTACTGCTTTCTTTGTTTTAATTCCTCCATGCATTCATGGATAAGGTGGTCTTGACTAACTAACTCATATGTACACATGCACAGAAGTGTATCACGAAATACAAAATACATACACATTCAGTATGGCGCACACCTAAGGAAACACACACAACAACCATTAGCTTTGGCTGACATGATAGCCATTAGCACACTGTTTCTAGTTGTGCGCATTCCAATCCAAAAGACGAATAATTTACATAATGTGTGTTTTCCCCAAACGGTGTGAACAATCGGCACTCTGTGTAGGTTTCCTGCTGGCAAATATTTCAAACTGACCTTGGGAAACGGTCCATCTGCAAACGCTACACAGTCACATCCATAATGGGCCTTTTACTTGTTTTTGTGTATATGTGTGCATTTGAAAGCATGCAGATGTGTGTTTAAGAGAGTGTGTATCTGCATGTGCACACTTATGCACTTCTGTGTGTGTCTGCGTGTGTCTACGGCTGATGACTCTGTGCCAGCCGGACGGCTTTTATACGTATTAATATTAATATGTTCCTGAGCTGCAGCCCATCACAGTCCTGCCCTGTGGTGCAGAGTGTCCAAGGGCGGCCATTATCATCCTGTTCTGACTGTCAGTGAACCTGGAGGAAAGAAAGATATACACGTTGACTACGGTGCCGGGGTCAAACAGTCAGGCTAATATAGCTCAAACCACCAGTAGTGTTGAGGATACTGTAAAATGCGCTTCAGTGACATGCATCTATTTGTACTGCAATTCCACATGAAATGCATCCTGTTATGAATACAGTACACGCTTAAGGCCTACATTCTGCTTTACACACATGCACTTCCTCTCAAATACCGACAGTAACGAAAAGAAGGTTTACCATATGTGTAATGTAATGAAAAAAATCCTTTCATGCTAGTGCCTGTTTATCATCTTACCATGTATAATCTATGACAAGTACAATTCTTTTCAGACCTAGTTGGTGTCTTGGTCTCGAGGGCAGTATTGATGATAATGTTAACTATGTCCCATAAAATCAATCAATAAATGGAATATTAAATGTATATGTCTGGGAGGTTGTCAGTGAAGCGCTCAGGGGTGAATCTCCAATAGCCTGTCAAGGTTTATTGCCTTTTATGGGGCATCCACCAACGCACTGTTTCCATGAAAATACACCTGTACAGTATATCAAAAAGGCTGTGACATCAGAGCTACAGACAGAAAAGAAAGACAACCAAACAAGCTCTATTTCTCTCTTTTTCCCCTACTTTTGTGCACATAGACAGCTACACACCCCACCACTACACACCAAAATAGATGAATTTTGCTTCAACAAAGGCAGTATGGTAATTAAATGCAAGATAAGGCCATTCAGAATGCCCAAGACTGTGCCAGGCAAATATCCTGATCAGCTTAAAATCAACCAAGTGGGACAGAATAACAAAAATCCAAATTGGTTGGTCTAGATCAGCTTGATAGGGCTTTCAATATAATACACAACAATGGCCAAAATGAATAGGAATCAAATTACAAGAGCTGCGATATGGCATGAAACTGCATGGGGGAATTCAAGCACAATCACTTTTCAATGTGGCTTCCAATATTGCAGCCAATCCTCGCACGATTCATATCCGATCACAAATAATGTTTATCACCCTCATATCTCTCTCCCTAATGGAAAAGGCCTAGTGTTGGGGTTTAAGGAGTGCATTCATTTTTAATGAGGTCTGGGCATTGGCCAGAATGAAATGAACAGGCAGAGAGTTTTGGGCCAGAGTATACCAATGACTAGCAGTAAAAGGTCGATCCATTCTTTCTAATTTGACCAGGTTATGTGTGACTATAAGTTTGCGAAGTTGTTTATAACAACCAAGCAGCGTTTTACTGTACTGTTACAGAATTGTTTAAAGAAGAGGTAAAGCTCAGTTGCTGTTGCAGTGACGATAAATCTTTGGCAAGAACCTTCAATGGTTTGCAGCATGTTCAGAAACATAACACTAACACAAAAAGCACAGTAGTGTTTTTGAGTGACAATGATTCCAACACACTGAGATCAACATCTCTGAATAGGTATTAACAGCTGCTATGTTCATGTTCCATTTCTGTTAAAATCCAAGAGTCATGTAATCTACAGTGTTTTGGTTTTGATATTTTACACACAGATCGCAACATTAAAAACTCTTGTTGGTTTTAAAGTTGTGGTGGTCAGGGGTCTGCATGGACTAGTTTATGGCTACACAGCCCCATCCAACAAGCTGCAGTACAACTGTTGAACGTGACCATTATAACATTTTTTGTACAGTATGTTGATCCCTGCCCACCGCAATACAAACCTCAACGTGGTAATTGTTGTTATTTGTTGGTTGTGAATGATCAGTATATGTTAACCAACAATACTTTGCACTTACAGAGCTGAAAAAGGAAGCTATGCAACCAAGTAACTCCAGTGTTTGTGTGTTCAGGAGCACCATCAAATGTATGGATGTTCATACTTTATGTCTAATTCTGGAGGGCGAGATGCATTTTCTGCTTCCACCGAAAGCATGATGGGTGTGTGACTGTGTGTCGTGACGAGATCACTTGGTGGGGCTGAGGATAAAATGTCGCTTAGGATAATGTGATTGCCCTTAAGGTACAAGGAGGTGAATTATATTCCCTGATTTATAATCTGAAAATTAAAGACTCACTCATTTTCTAATTTAATTCCACCTTCAATGGAACAATGTTCACTCTGAGCCAAATTGGCGAATAATGTTACTAATTCAGATGCAGATGTAATTTCTATTCGGGGGGCTGTGGCGCATAGTGATGAACGAGTCCCGGATGGATCGTTGCCACTCCTATCTTCCCCTCTCGACAATTCCCCAGCAGTTGTGATAATAACCTGAGCAATAAAGGAGGGAGAGGCAGTGCTACCCTGTTCCACTCCTCATACCCCAAGTCATCTGATACTTCATCTAATAGTATTTCTGTCCTTTCCTGTGTCACTCTGTCTTAAGTGAGCTGACAGTGTTCTTCCATACATAAAAAGAGAGTGTGCTGAATATTATTGATGCAAAACTATTTAACACAAAGGCTCTTAATAAGCTGCATAATTACTGCTGCCTTCTGCAATACACAAAAGTCACTGCAATAAATCTGCTGTTAAAAACTTGATTGAATGCAGGGTAAATGTCAAGGTAATTACAAGGCGGTAAGGGTTAAAAGCAACGTTAAATCCTCCCACAGAGTGGTGACATTCACGCGACGGAGGAAGAGACAGCAAGGGAAGAAGGAGGAGAACAAGAGAGACAGGGCCGCGTTTGTAAATGTATCAGCCAATAAGAATCTTCCAGTTCCTCACTTGTCACACCATTTAAGATGTGACCTCTCTATGACTGGTTTCTTCCTGAACGGTAATGAGTCCATTAAGAACAGAATTCATCATGTAAAATATCATAAAAACACAAACACGTTCAGTCTGCACATGCGAGTGTTGAATAACAGATTCCTGATTTAGCTTTTTCATGCTGGCTCACCTAAACTGGCTGGGGAATATTCACCCTTAACAAAAAAGTCTTTCAAGCCACAGGGTGTGGAAATTTCACCAAGTGAAGGGGAACAAAAGGAAATGTGTGCACCTACTTCCTCACCCATTGTGCACCATATGCTACCCTGGAGATAAGAAAGGAAGTAGGATGCATCCCTTCATCCATCTCAGCATCAAGCAGCCATACAGATACCAGAATACAAGTGTTAAGCACAGGGGCTGGCAGAGGTCAGGTCATTTACTCTCCATTCACCCTTAGTGAGTGGAAGGGTCAGTTGAGGTGGGGATGGGCAGTGTGGACACAGCTGAGAAGTTGTGGATGCTGTGTTGTGTGCCTCCTCTTCAGGCCGAACCTAATGATCTCCCGAGCAGAATGACCCCAAGACAACGGAGCCTCTACAACCCTTGACTGGGCCTCCTTTAGCCCCTGGCCCATGCTCTCTTTGCTTCAAAAATAATGTGTAAGAAAGGATTTTTCTCCCCCCCCCCCCCACACACTCCTCGGTCTCAAGCCAATGTACACCCCAAGGCTCCATGACAAAAAGCGTAGAAGGTTAAAGCAACAATGTGCTCAGCCCCATTGAGTTGCTCCTTCTGAGGTGACGGTGGATGTGTGTGCATGTGTGCCCATTTCAAAATCAGTTTATGTAAAAGGTGTCAAGCATTGTTAAATGTACAGTATATGCTCTGATATATGTAAAAGGAAACCTGTTCATTTGTGTATTTTACAGCTACCCGAATAATGAGGACCTCATTTGATTTCAATCACATGTTAGTAAGGAGTTAAAGAAAAATTCAGTGTGCACATTTTGTGAATTGAAACAACTTGAAAAGTAAAGTACATTGAGGCTTTGTAATTGCCGCAGTAGAAATGCTAATTATCCGCTTCTTTCATTTTAAAATGCCAACCAAAAATGCAGTCCTTTGACAGACTGAAGTGAAAAGCAAATGTCTGGATTTTCAGATCACAAATGGCTCTCTCTCACAGGTTAACAATTTCAAGGCTACTGCTTTTCCACAGTAGAGACACAGCTACCATGAAAGGTGTGATATCCCCTCTTTGCAAACCATAATGGTGCCTTGTTTGAAAATGACAGATGTACGAATAAGGCCCTCTCTCTTCCTAAGTATGGCAAACTGTGGTCATTCACTCTGCTTTGTTTTTAGCGTAATAGCCCCATTTACAAAATGTCTGTGAAATTAATGTGGGACAAATGCGGCAGTAACTGAGCCAACTAATTTTTGCTCATTCAACTTGAATTATTAATAGGTGAGAAATATACCATATGCTTTCAGAGGAACGACATACATTCATTTTATACAGAATTGCTGCTGTTTTGTGAAAAGTATAAGTAGCTTAACTGCTCTTTTCAAAAGGGGTGACTTATAGGGAGGCCCTAATGATATATAAATCAGCCCATGTAATTACGCTTCCAGCTGCTGCCTTGGGCCGGGCTGAAACTGTGGGCCCTCAGCGCCAAGACTCGAGCCTTCATCACCTGAATCCCTTTTAATCAAGCTGAACTGTTTTCTCTCCTCAGATCATTATTATGAGTTACTGAGAGAGGGAAGGTGAGCTCGATGGAGTGTATGTACATACAAGTACATACAGTGCAAGCTGTATGTACTTTGATGGTGCGTGTGAATGTCTACGCTTAAAGTAGTTACAGTATAAGTGTCTGTTGGTATTAGCATGCAATATGCAAATCGGTGTACATGCAATGGCATCTTTATAACACACTTTTGAAACACACAGGCTTACATGTAAACCATTGCACATGTTTAACATTTTTTAATATCTAAAAGCAAATAAGCTGTCAAACACAATATTCTTTCACTCATGAGTAAAGCTTCATTACTTTTCGCACATGCACAGCACTGTCATTAAAGGTTTAGTAAAGAGCTTAACAGAAAAGTAATGGAAGATGGTTTATCTTGATGAAGAGATGGGGTGCCACCTAGTGCACAGTCACTGACACAGCCTCAAGCCATCTTTCATTCAGCTGAAACCTTAGTTGGCAATTTACATATAATACACTCCACATATGTGACAGATACCTGCAGTTAACTTCTGCTGTCACACTTAGTATCTGGAGAAGGTTTTTCTTTTTGAAGCCATTTGTATTGAGAGTCTTTGCCACATTGTTGATGAAAGCTGCCCAGGTGTTATAAACGATGGAGTGGGTGTTAAACATCTGCATAACACACAAAATACTCCAATCTGAGCTACTTCCCACCTCCCCCTCGTATCCAAAAGTGCTGAAAATGCTTTAGGGAAGCAATTTTTAATAAAAAAGCAGTAATTTTAACTGTGTGTCATACTCTGTTCAAGAATCAGATTAGAACAACATTTTACAGTAGCAGTGTTTAGGAACATATCTGCTGTCTATGTGTGAAGTTCTATCTTTGAAACACCATATGCTTTGCATACACAAACTCCCATTTGTTTGGCAGACCTAAGAAAGATGCAAAGCACGGTGGTTACATTGATCTGAAACAAGGGCACAGGAAAACAACAAAGGCCAACAAATGATTTACTGTAAATGTACAGCAATGTGTTTTGCAATGATTCCTTTCCTGAGAAATGCTGTGGTTATAGGTAAATGGTAATGAAATGAGACTGGATGTCTTTATCAGTATCCTTTTGTTGTGTCAGATGCAGCATCAGTTATCATTTACATGAGCTCCTCATTCTGAGGTCACAAATATTTTTTCCATGCAAATGAGTTCAGTATAACCCTGACACATATTTGCAGTCATTGTGCGAGTAATTGAAAACAATGAGTAGGAGTCTGTAAATAACATGAAATTGTGATCACCTTGACTTTCACTCACTGGTGACTGGCCATCATAAAAAGCCAACAGGTCTATTCATATATTTAAGTGTGAATCTGCTATTAAACTAGTGAATAAATTAATAATCAAAATATCTGTCACTGACACAGAATCCACCAAACAGAAAAATAATTTAATAATTAATAATTAATTTTTCTCTTCCCCCACATATACTCTGTCCTAAACATTTGTAACAAAGATGCACGTCTTCATAATGAGCGGAGTCAAACCATATTGGGATTAATGACAGTGCACCCCCTTGTTAATTGTTACATCAAACAAACAGGTCCTAATTGCCAAAGGTTCCAGCTTGGTGTTAAGTGGACAGAGTGGGCGCTGCCTCTAGATCGGTGTCTTTGTCTGCTTTCATCATTAGGTCAAGCCCCTACATTAAGAAGCCCACACTGGACTCATGTTTTCTTTAGTGGGTAATGAAACACACACCTGCTACTCTCAGGCAAATGAATAGAAACTCGAATCTAATATCACAGTCATGTGGCTTCTATTAGGGTGTACAATACCTATGTTTTGTGTTGATTTTGCATTTGTCTGTGCTGTAGTGTGCATACTTGTGCCTCTTTTAATGTTGCAGTTTTACAAGAAAGAAGAGAGAGGGAAAAAAACAGACAGATAAATAGTGTAGAGAGAAATAACAGAGCAAAATGAGAAGTGAGAGCAAACTCAGAGCAGAGAGGTCAGTCTCAAGTGCAACTTTTGTCTCAGCCTACAGTGTATGCTCTCTGGGCTCCAGGAATATAACATTTACCAAGAAATTAACAAAGAGATTTATTTAAGATTTTATTTCAGAGATATTCTTACATTATATGATTTGAAGTCTACAATGATAAAATGTGCTTAAATTATTTGGACTTCTGTAAAAGCAAGAATGTGATCTAATAAGGGAAAGAAAATAGTCAACTGGTGATATAAATTAAAACTGTAATGCTTAAATTTTCTTTGCAACATTTATACACAGGTACACACACACACACACACACACACACACAGCTCCATCTTGAAATGCTAATTTATGATTAGCATCATTATGCAGTAGTGTAATTTCAAAAAAGCCTTCCCACAGTGGTGCACAAAAGACTCATTCACCTCCAGAGCTGCTCTGTGTGGCGAAGAATTATTGCACGTAGATGAATTCATTCATGTGGGAAAGGATTTATTCGATAATTATAGACCTTCACAGTTTTAATGCCACTTAATGAGGAGCTTGCATAGTGTGATTCCTACTTGGGCTGATGAATGGATGTTGGTTTTAATTCTGGTGTTTTTTGTTTTGCTCCATACAACATCTGTTAGCTAAGGCAGTGCTTGTGGGGCCTGATTTTCCTTTCTGTGCAGTCTACAATAAGTCACATAAAGTAGGCAGTTAATTAATAGGCCGGTGGTCAGGTATAAATAAATATTGTGCTAATAATAACCCAAAATACCACTACTCTCACATACAATTGCTTTTATAAAACGTAGTAATAAAAATAATTTCTTGACTTTCTAACCTAATTAGAAGATAACTAACATTACCATGTTAGTTTTAACATGACATTATGTGCTTTGTTTACCTTACCTACTGTACCAGCTGGCAATAAACACACTCATGCATTATATAGTTCAAGGCCTCGGCTTTCTGACAGCAATGTTTACAGTAATGCCAGTCTTAATGCCTCATGGCCATGTTGTTATGGAGAGGTAATTAAGTTGCCAAAGTTTAATTGCTCAATCATCAGCAGTTAACAAAGAGGCGTCAGTGGCCCCCTATACTTTTAACATACTATATTTATAATGGCTAACAATTAGAGCAAGGGCCCTTTAGCTGGGATAGCTCTAGTAAAAGCTGCCGGCACTAATGAAAAGCTATAATCACTCCGCCCACAGCAGTTATTTGTAGCAAATTATGGGTCAGTTGGAGGGGCAGCAGTTATATGCATTAAGATAAATGACACTGCAGCTTGTGGCAAACACGGCAAATGAGTGAGTGGCATATGTACAACTTATTTTACTCATAATGCAAATTACTTAAACGGTATTCTTTGCAGCTTTTGGCTAATTCTGGCATAAAAATCTGGGTGCATATTACAGCGTGTATATTACAGTACAGTGTATATTACAATTACAATGTGGATGTGTTGTTTGTAACCGTTAGACCCAATTTACAAACCATGACATACCAACCCCAATTTGTCAGGCACTTTCCAAGTCTGGACAGCTAGACCTCTCGATCAGTTTGTTTTCTTTGACCTGCAGAAGTATGTTTTGCAAACTCTTTAATTGCAACATTACTATGCAGAGTGAAGTATAACCCTTTTTTTCCTCCCAACCATCCTTTTTTCCTTTTCTCTTCCTTACTCTCCTCGTCTTCTTTTCAAGTACCGCTCTTTGCCTTGCTACCTCTCCCTGTTTGGTTGCTTAGCCAGACCCAGTGGAATGTTACATCCCTTTGATCAAGTCTTCATTATCAGTGACTCTATGACGCATGTCGAACGCTTAGGGGGTAGTGGAGGGAGAAGCGTGGCCTCTTTGTGGAAGAGGCCTCTCAACACAAGACTGGACAATCACCAGGCATCCCACCACCATTAATGAGAAGCATCTCCATCCAATGTAGTCCCCAAGCAGCCTCAACTAGGTGGAATGCTTGGCGCCTGTCACTCATAGCATTGCTGAAGGCTATTAGCAATTCATTAAGTGGGTGACTGACCGCCTAGCTGTATCAATTAGGGGATAGCTGATATGTCTGTTATTGTCAGACTGTGAGATTGCACTGCTTTTCATTTCAACATCTGCCTTTGGTTTTGTGCTGGGGCAGAGTTGTTGCGTTTTTTTTTTTTTTTGTATGTTTATATAGCCTCTGCATGGCAATAGTGGACAATAACCCTAAAAAAACAAATTAGCTGACTATTCAAAAACCCTTGAAAAGTAATCTAATGAAATTATGAATATTAACAGATTATGATATGTTTTACTCATTTCAAGGTGAAATAAAAATATGGGCAAAAATGAAATGTGTAATCCTATTTGTTTTGGTCCCTGAAGTCCTCTCAAAAAAACAAAAAGAGGAAAATTGTTGCCACCTGGAGGTAAATTGAAGTATTGCCAGAATTTACCAGTTAAAGTCTTGGGCTTTATGATGAACTCTTTGCTAATGTTCATGCAGATAAGCTAGGGTTGCAGTTGTTTTAAGGCTCAAACTGCCTTTGTCTTATTAAAACACAACCCTTTCACCTTCACAACTGCCATTTCAGGTGAGCTGTTGGCCTGGGTTTTCCACGGCACCAACTGTTACCACACCAGTAAATCAGTTATGACAGGAATTCATTAATTTACAAAAGCAAGAAATAAACAGCCGTGTGCCAAAATCTAAAGTAATTACTGGTAATATTTTGACAATGTGTAATACAGTATATATAAAATTTGTTTAACAGCCGAGATCCTTGTGGCCTTGCCTAGCTAATATATAAAATATCCCCAAAGACTCAACCGTTGTTTAGAGCCTGCTAGGCAAATGTCAGGCAAATTCCCCTTGTTGTTCACAAACATGATTCCTCATTTCACTCTATGCATTTAGATAAGAGCCTACTTCTTTGCATGCGTATCTGATCATTCTATATGTAGATTCAAACGGTGATGACCTCCATCACTGCTCTTACAAAAGCAGACCACCTCGTTGAAAAACTAATATAAAAGCAGTGTATCAAAGTACATATGCCCATGTCTATTTACTCACCTTAGCCTTATTTGCATTAAAAACTACAGAGATAGAGTCTCACTTACGCTTGGTGGCCTGAGTTGACATTCCCTCTCTCTTTCTCTCTCTCTCTTTCAACTGTCACTGTCAACCTCTGACTGCTTTCAGTGTCACACCCAACATACTGGTGACTTTGCATGTTGACTCCAGGTGGCTAAATGGTCAGAACTGTGTAAGGAATATGCAAGAGTAGGACACAGAACAATAGTTTAATTTTTTAAATTGATGAAATATATGTAGTATTGGAAGCATATTTAATACTAATAAATATTTAGTATCAAGTGCAATGCACACCTGCATCTGTAAAGGTGACATTTCCTATTATAATTTTCCTAGTCTAGCTGTGAGGTAATCAAGTCCCATTAAGTTTATGCGTGGAAGGTAGGTAGGTGGGTGTGTGTATACATATATACACACACACACACACACATATATATATATATATATATATATATATATATATATATATATATATATATATATATATATATATATATATATATATATATATATATATATATATATATATATATATATATATATATATATATATATACATATACACATATATATATACACACACACACACAGTATATAGTTATGTAATTCTTGAACACAGTCAAAAAGCTGCATTCTAATCAGAAAGATACATGAAAAAGCAACAGAAGACATGCTAATGATGGTAATGCAAATTATCACTTTTTGCTCAGGGGTCAAAGGCAACAGCATTAAACCAAGTCACCATTACCTGATAAATGGCTGAACAAAACTCTTTTCTCTCCAGTGAAATTGTTTGTCAGCCATTAGCAATTCAGTGTAATACCAACGACTCGCTTTGCTGTCTACTTAGCAGTGACAAGGGATGTATGTGTGTGTATGGGGAGGGTCAGTCGCTGGTAGGGGTGCAGTGCAGGGTGCAGTGCAGGGGATTGATCGGGGTCTGCATTGTTGCCAAACGGGAGACGAGGGTGTATTGGTGCGTAGACAATGAGCCCCAGCCAGCTCTGAAAGGCCCATTCTGTGGATCCCTGTTAGCTGTCTATTATCCATGGTCTCCAGGGGGCTGCTAAATAGAGGGCATGTGTTAGGCAGACATTTATCATGTAATTACAGCACTAGGATCCGTTTCTGATGGTGTGTGATGATTACTAATAATTACTGTGCATTTCACGCCTCCAAAGGGCCCAGATGGGGTCCCAGGGCATCAATACAGAGGGAGGGAGGAGGCAGGAAAAAGATTGAAGGAGGAAAATGTGAAGAAATGAAATGACAGATTAAAAAAAAAAATCTGGCGGGACAGAAACTTGCCTTAACCATTTAGAGGTGCTCATTAACTAAATGAATTGAACCATATGTGTCCAATTCTTAATTAACTGGAAGAAAGGAAGCAAATACATGTTACGTCTTCTATAATGACAATTTCAATTATAACAAACCTTGTACCCACAACTATAAATGATTCTGTCAGAGTAATTATTAGTAGTATTAATTTAAATCTATTAACATATAAACTAATACTAGTAAAACCTTAGTAATAATAATGGTGTTAACAAAAAAGTTTTGATACAATTTTCTTTAGGCATACACCTATGGCCTTGTGGCTTTTTTTCATTTGCAGCATTTAGACTGCACTAAAACAATAGCAAGGCTTCCTGTGGCTTGATTTGTGGTATCATGACTGATATACAATCGTACCCAAAAGGTTTTATATCTGTAGCAGGGACAAAATGAATGGGCTGAGACTGGGGCTTAAATTAAAAAGAGAAACACCCTCTTATGAAAGCAGCCATCTTGCCTCTGTCAAAGTGGTAGAATGGGTCTGTGTGGTATTGGAACCAATGCGAGTGAAATACAGTGGCACACCGTTGTATTTCTGCCCTCTTCGAGAATCTGGATAAATCAAAGAGGTCAAGCTGCCACTAGTATGATGTAGTAAGGAAGCACAGGAATGGGTTATGCTGTAGATTTTGTGTATGTGTGCACTTGTGTGTGTGTGTGTGTGTACACAACGGTTGAATTGCTGTGTGTCACTGAGACCTGCAGCCATGAACTGGAAAGGGCAGATCAACAGCAGGTGCAGCAGTGCAACTTTTCCCTGGATGCTGCAAACAAGGTTTTGTTTTACCTGAAGCCCAATTTGTCCCTATAAATAATCACATTAACCAGGACATCAAAGCAAGTGGGGTCCTCTTTTGCTCTTTTCAGGGCCCTCCTAGTAAAGACCACATGGTCCAGACCTCGTTAAGGTGAACTCAGATGAAACTCACTGACTGGCAGCATTTTACCTGCAACACAAAAGGCCTCCAAATCAATATGGGTGGGGAGGAAGGGCAGTTGGTTGCGGAAGATGAGGCCAGTCCTGTTTAATAGAAACAAATTGCTCTCCACTTCCTGGTGACACAGATAGCAGACCATTTGTGCCTGCTGCCCTTTGTTGGGAACAACAGAAAGGAAATGTACTCATCCTGGCTAGGGATAAAGTTCGGGGCTTTTTGTTACATGGCAGATACCTTAGCCTCTATGCCCACCCCCTTGAACAAGCATAGCGGTTAAGTAGTTCAGGTGCCTGCTACATTCTGTTCGACTAAAGGTCCCTGCTTCTGGCCCGAGTTGAATTGCCTCAGCTGGAGGTGAAGGAAGGGGAGGGAGGGAGGGAGCAGTGAAGCTGTAGGATCATGGGGCATGAATGGACATCTTGTGCGTGCTCACAGAGCCGAAACTCTTTGGGACAGCCGACTGGCCTCTCTCTACACCAATAAGGGAGGGGTGACGAGTTGAGAATGCGTGGAGTTGGGGGGGGGCTCCTCAACCTCACTCTATTGCTCACTCTGTGTCTTCTCCAACATTGTCCCCAGGTTAGTGGAAAGCAGCACATTTGTTTGTAATAAGAAATGAGGCATGTGGGTAGTGGGTAGGATCTCAGATGCCTTTATGAAAGCAGGAAACACACATACTGTAACCCCAAGAGAACCTGTAGCCAAAATGGACAATGCACACAGGACCAAAGGAGGGGGTAAGGGGGCTGTGTAACTGTGCGCCAGGGTACACCTGTGCTACCCAATCACTTACACAGAGTAGGATACACAGAAGGGTTGGTTTCACCCAGGAGATGCTGAACAAAAGGTGATTGACATCTGACACATAGCTGGTTTAACTTACATACCAATTATTGATCAGCAGTGTTTGAATCCTTTTTATTTCACATCTGTGTTCAGAGACAGTCAATTGGAAGTTAATGTGTAACTTTACAATCTACCGTTGAAGTCTGAGTGTATGACATGAGTACTGTAAAAGCAAGTCGCTCATAATTCTTAAAATCTGACCATCCTTCACACATAGGCACTATTACTGTCTCTCTGCAGCCAGATCTGTCAGATCAACCTGAGGTTTTTCAAGTGAAAACACATAACAGAGTCTGAGCATGTCTGACTTTAACAATCTCATTCCCAAGGTAAGGGGTCAAGTACAAGAGTCAAAGGTGAAGTATGCCCCACAGGACTGGATTCCATTCTTTGGGGAATTACTAAAAAATTGTGTGTGTAGGGCAGGAGTCGCACTTTTGTGATACCAAAGTTGTGATCCCTTTTAGCAGATTACCGTAAACTTTCAAACTACTAGCTTTTGAACAAAAACAAAGCTGTTAGCATTTTGCACAATTATCTCAATGACAGTATTGCAAAAAGATCATGGTGTCCTATCACTTTATAGAACAAACCACATGCCTTCATGTGCGACATGAAGTAAATGTTCAGTAATCCACATCTTAATCTTGTGCTGTGCTCTGCACAGCTTAAAGAAACTGATACTCCTGTGACTACTTTAGCAGCTGATTGTGTTACCTTTACAATTCGGCATCCCCTCCTTCCTGTTTTGTACCCTTGGAATGCCCGATAAAGGTATCCCCACTGTGGCTTTCCACCTGCACAAGAGAGGATATGGCAGTGGACTGGGGTCAGAATTAATATGCCGCCCCATGGGGAATTTACATGGGGTACATTCTGCACTCAAGCCCTGGAGGTAAAGAAATGTACTAGAAGATTTTAAAAGTAACAACATAAGCTAACTTCGGAATATATGCAAATATCACATCAAAACCTTTAAAGAAAATTTTAACTTTTAAAATTTTATATGTACAACTCATTTTGTACCCCAGAAGTTGTAAAAACAAGTCCTTAGCAGTTACCATATTAGCAGTTTTCTACAAAAATACTTGAAACAAAGGCAAATCACTTTGTATGTTGTGATATTTGGTACAAGTTTTGTGTTACTTTCTATAACCATTCATCTGCAAAAACGGTGGTTATCAGCAGACAGTAACATATTTCTTTTCTTTCTCGAAATTCAGTTTCATTTAGCGCAGGGGGGAAGCAATTTATCTGTCATGTCTTCCAAAAGAGGCAGCTCACTTTACCCCCCCCCCCGCCCCATTTTACTGACAGCAGTCTTATTAGCCACCCGCCACATGAATTTGGCCACTGTTCACCAATGAGCCAGGGCAAGCCTCTTTTTACAATAGTGCCAATGACCATGAGATTTTCTTTTCAGTTATTAAATATATCAATTATGACCTGGGGATGACAGACCAATCAGATTGTCAGGCGCCCAGTCGTGGGCTCCCACCTCCCAGTTTGGTGATAAGTTCTTTCAAGTTTCTAGAGCTTTCATCCAGGGGGCTGGGACTTCTTATCAGCATTGGGGCCATTCTAGGGATAATTTCATGTGTGTTGTAATTAAATGGTGATTCTCCGGTGGCAAGTGGCCCGTTTTCAAACAGAAAACTCTTGGTTCTCTAGGGATAAGACCAGGTGGGACACAACCTTGTCCCTAAAACACTGCTGAGAAAGAGTTAGGTGATTTGTGTGGATTTTTGATTGGTAATGTTGGTCAGCATCCGTAATTATAATATGAATATTGTTCTTGGCTTATTTAATTTCGCCAAATCAGTCTCATTCCATAGCCCAATTGCTTTCCTAAAGGTGA
Source organism: Channa argus (assembly GCF_033026475.1). Classification (NCBI taxonomy): domain Eukaryota; kingdom Metazoa; phylum Chordata; class Actinopteri; order Anabantiformes; family Channidae; genus Channa; species Channa argus. Next base: position 37,021,653 of record NC_090197.1, read on the forward strand.
CTGGACACCAACATGCAACACATTAATTTTACACACTGTTCATGATGTGCTCAAGATAAACTATTTTGCCAGCTGGAGTAGTCAAATGCTGCTTGAGGGATCTGAAAGACACAGTAGTGACACATCTTGAGCTCCACATAAACCCCAAGAGGATGATAAACTAGGATGGGTCTCATAGTTTCACTGGGGGTTTGGAAGCTGAGGTCAGGTATCCAAGACACTGGACACAGGGAACAGGAACAGCGAACAGTGTAATTAGAAGTAATCTGGAAGTATTGTAGGTTTGACATGGGCACTGGAATCTTTGCTATCCCAAAAATTTAACAAACCATACTGGTAAACAGAAGTTAGTTGGACTCAAATGTATACAAACAGGATGTTAAGTAAATTATGTGAAGGGAGGAAAAACTAGAAAAAAAAATTATTGACCACATATACTATTATTAAATCATACAGCAAATAAAATTTACTTTGGTCCAATAGGTTAATTCCAAACATCAGTCGGCTATGAAACATTTTTGATACACATGCAGAATACAGGTATGAGATGGAGTACAGTAGTAGATATGAAACAGAACTGTGCATATAAAGCAGCTCCCTGCTTGAACTACTGAATCTGCCCCCAATGTCACTGGGCCTTGTCTGACAGCCGTCTGGACTTTAAAAAGGAGTGATAACTTAATTTCTACTCATGTCAACACTACTGAAGGGGCCAAGAGGAAACTGTAGGCCTATTGTGTGTTTGCCATATCACCCTGCAATTTGTGCTCCCAAGAATGAAAAATATTTAAGTGGCTTTGATGTCCCAGATCTTGTTTGGCTTCTCTGGTCTGCAAGCATTTGAGTCCTCTTTTATTTGATGCTTATCTTTTCTGTGTGTGTTTTTTATTTTTTTATTTTATCCTTAACATATTAATGATTAAAAACTGCTTTGGTGTACCATGACTCCTTCTTGTTGTTAGTACAAGCCTAGGTGTAGGTAGATACTTGCACACAGCCAGCAATAGTACCACGTACCCCAACAGTAGCAAACACAAGTGCAGAGCTTATGCTGGAACAACCTGGAGCTTGAGGCCGTTGACAGCAGCTTCTATCTGCCAATCTCCCTGTGGATATTGTTGCAGCACTGGCAGACAGACAGAGCTTGTGGGCTGACAGAACTCTTCTGTCAGCAAGTTATCATTTCCAATTAAATCCTTTCATCTAATTGTACAGTCAACTTCTTGGCAAGCCAAAAATGACCAAAATAAGACATTATTCGTCTATTTCAACAGGTCCCCCTTTTTTAACATCTACCCTGTAACCTGAAAAGAGTTGGGCAATCTTTTAAAGCATTACTATTCTAGATTCTTCAACTATCTTGATTGAAATAGCTCGGAACGTTAGTCCTCTTCGGTGGCCATGTTTTGTTTAGATATTAACTTTCAAAATTGCATCTGATTGAAACACCGGCATGTTCTTTCTAACATATACACCAGGACAAGGGCCTTTTTGTCTATTTATGTTCTGCTGGGACCCACCGTGGACAGCACTGGTCCTTCTCACTATGCAGGAGACGTGAAGGAATGCACGCAGGGCTCAGTAAATGTCTGTTGAAAAAGGCCTTACAATGTCTCATTTCCTTTAATAAATTGGCCTCTAAGGCATCCGGATGGACCAACTAAATACAGATTAACCCTCAGCATCATCATCAGCCACTCAATCAACATTACTAACTCACTCATGCCTGTGTATGCACAATCATACTACTTGACATAAATACTGTTTATACAGTCTTTTCTAAACATAAATACTGACCACAGGATGTTTTACCTTTAAATATAATACACCCCCTCCAAAAAAAAAACAGCTTCATGTACATTCATGTAATTATTTGGGGCCACACTGCTATTTTGTCTGCCTTTGTAGACAGCATCTCTTCATAACAAAATATTTCTGTAAAATGTTGTACACTGTAGCTTTATTTTTTTAGTGTAAATATACACTCACTTAGCCACTTTATTAGGTACACATCTAAAGCAATCCAACACAGCAGCTTTACCATGAATTTTACATTTATAATGTTATAATGTATTAGTTTTTAAGTTAAAACTTTCAGAGAGGTAATAATTCTACTCTGTTTATTATAGAGTTTGAAGTGGTTAGTGGAGTCTTACTGGAGTTCATTAGAGGAAGAGGTGGTTTTAATGTTTTTGCCCATTTGAAAATGAATTGAGTATGTTTATATAATTAAAAACAACAATATATGGATCTGGAAAAACCATGGTTAAAGTCAATACTAAAGTTAAAGCTACAATATGCAAACTCTAGAAATCAACCAAGCACTAGGATGACACTTGGAAGCAATCTACTTCGTTCCTGCTGTCTCCTTCTCCCAGATTCCAACATTCTATAAGTACTAAATATCATTTAATCCAAGGTGGTGAATAGGTAGTTAAAGCTGGCACCAATACATCACCTGTCACCAGGTCAGTCCAACAGCAAAATTGCAATAGCCAAGTTTCAACCACTAGAGGGAAGACCCTATGCATTTTAGAACAATGTAGGATTGACTAATTTACTCAAAAATGTCATGTTGTCATATGATGAATGAAATTCTTGGGGATATCTTTCAGAAACATCTGAAAATTCAAAGGCCCACTGACTGAAAGGTTCAGGAAAAGTGTGTATGACAAAGCATCACCTTTTAAAGTTTGTACATCCTTGAATTCGGCACTGCATATGAGCAGTATATTAATAAAACAATGGTTTATACATGTACATGGTTTCTGAAGTGGACATTTGTGCGAAAACAAAAATTTAAAAATATGATGTAACATTCACATTCTGTATAGAGTAAACATTTTCATGTGCTAGATTTTTATAAAACACAAATTTCATAAATATAATTTTAATCACAACAAAATGTGTTGTATTTGACTTTAAAAGATCTCACTCCAGACCCCAGACATCTGATGCTTGAAGCAAGCTCTGATACTCAGGGCAATACAAGCTGCAGTTTGACTATAACCTACACACCTACTTGTAGATCTTGGCCAACTGTTCTGGCATGCGAGTTTGCCTTGCGCTTCGTCTAGTTTTACAAAGAGGGGTTTTAAGTGCAATTCAATTCACAATTTCCTCTTTTAGCTCTACAGTGAGATACACTCTCCGAAATGTAGCCCCTCTAACCCACACCAACTTCCTGCTCAAAGACACAAAAGTGTACACTATGAAAGCAGTCAAGAATTCAGATAAGTGCAGCATTAAACCCAATTTTAGATCGACTCCCTTTCAATCTGCTTAATCTGCTTTAATCGGACAATAATACTTTATTTATTCAGAGCGTGGGGTAGAGTTGTCCAATGGCGAGATGGAGTCAATGCACTTTTAAGAATTTAGATAATAGAGGAGGTAAGAAGCATGAGAAGAAAGCTGAGAAAGAGAGCGACAGTCAAAACAGGAAAAATAAAGTGATAAAGGGGAAAAACTCAAGAGGAGACAGGAAGAAGGAAGAGAAAGACAGAGGGGAAATGAGGGAAGGTATTATCAGGGCAGCTGTGCTTGAGGTAAAGGTACACCGTTAGAAATACTAGGATAAGCCTCTTGGCTTTAATGGTTTTGAAATGCTATGAAAGATTAGGTAAACAGTGCATTTGATTAATGGGAAAAGAAGTCAATTGGCCATGGAGCGTGAAGCAGCACACAAAGCTCCTTTCATATTCCCCAGAACTGAGAGAGATCAGAGATGGTCACATGGATGTCTTGGCATGGAAAAGATTGTGGACGTTAACGCTCTAATTTAAAGTGCAATCTCACACTTCTTCATGATTATGAAACTTCACTGAGCAGGGGGAAGTATTAAAATGTTGCATACACACAGAAATTAAACCAGATATAAAAATGGATGGAAAATTATTAGGGTAATGCCATTATAAATTGATGACAGGATTTTATACTATTCTACATGCTTCACTTAGTCATCTCTGAAATTTGGAAAGTGAGTCTCGAATAACCAGATCTCAACTGCCTCCCCTCCTATACCCTCTCCATTTCTTTTCTCCAGGTAAAGGTCAGCTATCCCAGGTGCTTGCCCACCACTTGACTCCTTTCCAGCAGACTGCGGCTGAAGCAGATTCTGCAGTGACCCATTCTGACTCAGTGTCATCTATGCACGATCAAATCACCAACAGCATCAACAGCTTAGCTGGTCTGAGCCAAGACCTCAGGTATAAACGTGAGTCATATGGCAGAAGAGTGGAGGTGAGGGGGAGCAGGTTAGACTGAAAAGCTTATTCAGAAGAGCTTTTATATCTGTAATGTATTAAAGAGGAACCAGAGATGGTTGGTTTAGTATGTAAAGTTATGGTTTGATACCAAAATTAGTTAATGCTAGGAACAGATCATAGTTACAGTCAAAAACTATACCTGTATCTGATGCAATAGGAATATTGGTGAGGAGTTCCATCCCACTCATAGACCACTCCAATCCACACCACTGCTTTACATCTTCATTCATGCTATTCATTGGATACGATGTGAAAATCATCCAATATGGGCATTATTCTTAAATATTCTACCTGGGAAAGTCCTTCAAATGCTTCCAACAGTATCTATAAATTAAGGTCATAGCATAAGTATATATGCTATACATTGTAGAATAGAGACTGGCCTTAGCTGTGTACAAAGCGCTGGAGATACTTGATTTGCCACATATTTGCATTTGGCCTTGTTTATAACTCCTATGTCATATGCACATGCATTTACTTCCTTCAAATGTCATCTTTGAAGGTCGTTATGCCCATTTAGGAATGTATCTGAGTAGAAAGAAGGTTAACTTCTGAACACGGTAAACAGAGTTTTTGTTTGGTTTGGAACTCTTGACCTCGACCCTTAGAACATTCTTGACTGACTGACTGACTGAGTGACTACTTGGGATCAGAAGGAATAGGTAACCACCGGTCTTGCCTGAACCACTTATTGACCTTGACAAATGATATTTAGCACTTCCATCAAATCATATCAGCTCAGTGTTAAGGAGAAAACGTCTACTTCATTAAACATATATAAAACCAATATTAATTCACCTCATACTGTATGTTTTAATATACAATGAAACCGATATGGCTCAACATGCTTCAAGATACGAGATAAACCTCAATGGCTGCTAATCCCTCATCCATAGCCGGAGGCAGCACAAAGCAGTATAAGCTCTCCTGTCCTCCCAGCTCACCTGCCTATTTACTGCCATGCCATCCCTACGGCATTTTCAGCCACTCTCTCTCTCTCCTTTCGACTCTTTCCATCCGCTAATCCTCTTTAAGGACATTACCTGCTAATATATCCAGTCAGAAAGTAAAAAAAAGCTCAGCTATCTCTTTACTGCCATCGGCAGTATGCTAAATAGGACATTAATGGTTCAAGCCTGATCCTGGTCTTTCTATGGGGACGTCCAATAAAGGACAGTGAATGTAGAGTCAGGACTTTTAAACTAGTTTCGATTGACTGTTTATATAAAGTAATTTTCGTTCTTTTAAACTTACATTAATATCCTACATTTAATACAACTTTCACAAAATTGTGCATCATTATGATTAAGAGGACAAACAATACACAACATCTTGAGTTTAGTGTTTACTGTAAAATTCAATAATCCCATATGAAGAACCTCCATATAGTAAATCAAATCAAAGTTTATCTATATAGCACTTTCCAACAACCGGCAGGTTGACCGGAGGTCTTTACAGTTTAGAATGTTTAAAATGCTGAAATGTAATTAAATATAATAATCTACAGAATCACAGATAAATGCTTAAAGTATTAAAAGGAAATAATATAACAACCAATTTAAAATAATACATTGGTAAATTAATTGAGCTACTCAGTCTAAATACAAAATTTACCATTAAAACACTATAAGACAGAAAAGACACTAATCAATAAAGAGAAAAACATAAATAAATAAATAAATAAATAAAGGGTGTTTTACTGCTCAACTAAATTAAACGACTAAATCTGGGGTCAGATGCAGTTGTAATGAAAGATTATTCCAGAGAGTAAGTGCTACCATAGAGAAAGCACAGTCACTGCATCTCTGGGACAATCATATCTGTTACACCATTACACTGATCCTGGCTGATTACACGTGTTTACTTCCCAAAATATTTACCATTTATTCATTTACAGCTTATGCTGAGCTTTAAATACTATTTCACATATACACCTTTGTATATTATATCACCTGTTATTGAAAGATTGACAATAGGTATGTTAGTTACTGTTGAGCTGAATAACAGTTGGCAGTTACTGTTATTAGGTGTATTAAAGTATTAAAAGTATCAATCTGACATTAAAATGACAGCTTTTTAATTACAGGGCAGGATAATCCAAAATTGCTTTGCAGGCCATTTGAAAAAGTTAAACAATTTATTCTCAGTTTCTACTTTTGGTAGTTTGACCTGCAGGCTGCCCTGACTAACAAAGTTCACTTGTTGAACTTAGCCTCAAGACAGGGCAGGTGTTCATTTTACTGCTAATGGTGCACTACTGACAGTGCTTTAATGAGACAGCACTAATGAGTGCTGACAGCTCAGACAGTACACCACCAAATCAGCTCACCTCCATAAAGTCCAGCAGCCAAAGGATACAGAGAGCAGAGAGTGCCACCTTCTGGTGAAAACTGGAAATGGACACTACAGGTTCCAAAGGTGCTCCAGGAAACAGATTCCTCTTCATGTTTCCTGTGTCACCGGTTTACCTGAAGAGTTAAATATAGTATTGCCACTGAATTATGACACATGGAAATGTGATTTGTATAACAACTACTGACTGAGCATTGCTATGGCATGCATAAGTGATCAGATGACAAATAAATTAATGATCAATCAGTATTTATCTCTTCAAAAACCTTAGCTTTATTGTTTTTAGTTTTTGAAAGACTTATTTAAATGCCTTTTCCTTTGCTATCAGTGCTTTAACAGTTCCACGTGAAGGTGAATAATTGTTGCAGCAACAACTATGATCAAATAGGAACAGCAAAGACATAAATCAGCACATTAATCCACCCATGCCGCAGAAAAGAGTGGGTGTAATAACTGCCACGTCTGCTGCATGGCTTCTTCTTCTGATAACCGGTTTCAATATAGATCTAAATCCAAACTGGAAATATACCTGGATTGGTAAATCTCAACAGTGAAACAAATTTTTTATTCTTTATAATTTTTAATGAACCTTTCATTAATTCTCTTTATATTCATTAATTTTGCTCTTATTTATAGATTTTAATATTATTTCTTGCTGTTGTTTTTACTTTTACAGCTACAGCTGTAACAGAGCCTCCCAAAGAGAAAATGCCATTTGCACTCTCCCTCCTCTATTTCTTTTAACATAAAGATAGTTTTATTGCCCCAAAACTATCTGTACAGTATCAGTAAGGGACTCAAAAGGATTTAGATTCAATGATCAGATTTTTAATTGGACTCCGACTCAGTAAAATTCTATGAATCCCCATCCCTAAAGTAAACAACCAAACGGGAACTTCAGTTCCCTTCTTTTGTCGTAGGTCCAAATGTACCGCCGTAATTGCTCTGCTTGGACTCGATTTCTGGAAAGAAGTACCTGTCTTTTGCACTTAAACCCATAACTACTAATACTGTGTAGCCTACACACTACTCCTAAGGATACTGTACACTTGTTTAAAATTGTCTAACAAAGCCAAAACAGAGTTTTGACACAAAATATTCCTCTCACAAGAGTTAAGATATTTTATTTCACAAGAATAAAACAAATGTTTAAGGAAGAATTTGCCTGTAAGACACAAAAGCAGCATGTCTCACCTCAGTAAAAATAACATGATAGGCATTTGTTTGATATGTGTGAGATGTGTTATACAACACAAAATAGAATGATCAAGTCCTGGGTTAATCTTTAGTTTTATTCCTTAGTACTATGTCAACATTCACTGACAAGAATAAAACAAATGTTTAAGGAAGAATTTGCCTGTAAGACACAAAAGCAGCATGTCTCACCTCAGTAAAAATAACATGATAGGCATTTGTTTGATATGTGTGAGATGTGTTATACAACACAAAATAGAATGATCAAGTCCTGGGTTAATCTTTAGTTTTATTCCTTAGTACTGTGTCAACATTCACTGACAAGAATAAAACTAATGTTTAAGGAAGAATTTGCCTGTAAGACACAAAAGCAGCATGTCTCACCTCAGTAAAAATAACATGATAGGCATTTGTTTGATATGTGTGAGATGTGTTATACAACACAAAATAGAATGACCAAGTCCTGGGTTAATCTTTAGTTTTATTCCTTAGTACTATGTCAACATTCACTGACTCTGTCTTACAAAAGAAACATCCTGTCAAAAGATTGAACATGAATTAAATTATATACAGTAATATACTGTATAATATAGCCCTGAGCCATCAATCCAACAAATAAGTGTATGAATCATGGCACAGAAAAGCATATTGATGTGAAGTTAACTTGTTTACAAATGTGATGGCTGTCCAAGCCCAAACAAACAAAGAATAATATAAAAAGACAGCCTATGAAATTGACAATAAGCCAGCTGGGGCTGCAGTGTGTATAGGGGAGAATGTTCCATGATTTCCATGATTTGATCCTTGTAGAAGAATGGAATAAAATCAGTCACACACACACACACACACAAAACACAGATATGCCCAGTGTGTATAAAATTCCAGTCATGAACCAATACAATTCCTCATTAAGACTAACAATCAACTATCCATTACAAAACAAAGAAATAGCTGGAAGCTGCTTACTATCATAGTTGTATTCAGAAATGGCAAATTCATCGCCAAACAAAGAACATCAAGGCAGATGGGCAAGGACAATTAACTGAGCCTGGAGAGATGTTTGTACAGCCAAGATACAAACTGCCATTTGAAGTTCAGGCAATTAAAAAAAAAAAAAAGTAAAATTTAGAAAAATAATTATTTTTAAATTAATGGGTACATATATTGAGGGGAGGACACCATATAAACAGGTGCAGAAGAGAAATAGTGCTAGAGAAAGAAAAATACAGATTTTACATATCCTCTAAAAAAAACTTTGAAATTTATTTTTGTCATGGGGAAATTGGAAGGCATCACTCTTGTCTGAACAACCACTTAAAGCCACATTGATAACGTGGTTGAATATAACATTGACTTTGTTTCTTTTCCTCTACCATGCTGGCTAGAGAAAGAGAAACAATCTGCCACAACAGGTTGATGGGGCAGCAACTATGCAATTAAACAGGAGATATTAAGCTAATCAGAAAAGTCAATGGATAGAATGAGTTTGAACGCCTGTATTGAACAAATACATACAACTGACAATGCTGAGTGACACTGCTGTGTTTGCAGAACATTGCAGCTGACTGCAACTTGGTCATGAAGAGGAACAAACCATGGTGACCTTCAAGTAGATAGTATTTTTATGTTATTCAGAGACAACATGCCTTTTACAGAAATATGGGTATATATCAATTTATGTAACCATTAATTTGGAATTAAGAGCCAACATTTTTTGTTTTGTTTTTTAATTGGCTGAACTCTTTTTCCCCACTGACTTGTCAATATTGTGACTAGCTTACTAATGTAAAGGAGCCACTAACTCATTACAAATAAGCATGATTCTCCAGATGGAAGATTTCCCCCAATATATCTTGTCTCCATCTCTTTGAAGATGTACTGATGAAGATGATTTCAAGAACAGATGTACAAATTGGATTAGCGTTTTAAATAACAATCGGAAGATTAGGCCTCAAAGCTTTGAGGCTTGCACTGTATTTGTGCCTTTACTTAATTGAAACTCGGCTGGCTTGTGAAAATTAAAGCACCCCTTCGTGACAGGGACGGAAACGCCACAACTTATCGAAAACCATAGACTGCGTGATCTTTACAGTGCGCTTCGTTGTAATTAAAAGAGGTTTGAAGCTTCAGTGTCATTTGCTCATTTAAAGCATTTCCTGATTTGACTTGAGTAGTCGAGCAAACCCCAGGACTTACTTACTGCGCTGATTGATTTACAGTACACCTAACCTACGTGGCTGCTAGTTGGCAGCTTTAACTAGAAGTGGAGTCATTTCCAGCAAGAGCCTCAAATGTTTCATACACAAGACAGCATTTATAGGCATTCAAAGTATAAATACATGGTTATGTAACACCAAATAAACAATCGCTAAATATGTTTACAGAAGGCTTTTTTTAAACTACCCTAAATGGTTAGCTAATACTCACACGTTCTTTAGCTTGTGGATTGCCAACGCTAGCTAGCTTCATCTGTAGTTAGCCTAATTAATCAGAGATGTTAGCCAGCGTGTCATTTTAAAACATAGTTCTTCTGTTTATTTTTACGTCCCGAAACATGAATGAGCTTTAAGCGAAACAATGTTCACCTTTGCAATGCATGCTGCTACATGAGGGACGAACAAATGCGCTCACCAGTGCGGAATATATCAGCCTACAAAAAGTAGCCATGCCGGTAAACAGGTGTTCAATCAGTTCAGCGCTGATGCCCCGGAAAGGATGATGCTGATGATGATGATGTACTGGTTAACTGATGATAGACCATGTGTTTATTCCAGTAATAAGAGAAAAAAGGTGTTCAAATAGCTCTTTGGAAAGACATGGTTGATGTATGTGGGTTACATGAGGACAAATGGGTTTTTGTAGTGTAATCTACTTTTTTAAAGCAAAATGTAGCATTTACAAGATAAAGCCTGTGTTTTGGGGAAATTAAATTTGTTTTAATCAAGAAAGCCTGCCTTGATATTGCAGCACAAAAAAAATCACAAGAAGACGATAAAATGGGCTTATTCTACAAAAGCATTAATTTAACAGATTGATTTATTATATCTATTTGTTTTAATAGTCTGGCTATGTTTCTAGTATGAACTGTTTTTCTTAAAATGTCTCTTACTCTTCTGTGATTCTAAAAATACAACTAGTGGGAGAACCCCTCTAATGTTTTCTTAACCAGTGTTCAGTGTTTCCCACAGTCTGTTTCCTTATATGCGATGTCTTTGTAAGTTTACACCTAGTGCCATATTCACATTATATTGTTAATTACAAGTGGCAATTACATGTTCAGTGTAAATGTATAAAGTCTGAGATATGAGGCTCTCGGATGCAAACAGTGTCTCCCACCCACTTGGTCAAAATAAGTTTATGTGGTGTCAGCGCTCACAAACTAGTGCTATAATGACCTTCTTTTAATCCTACCACTGGATGGTGCCAAAGAAACACATTTTCAAATAATAAACATCCATCCATCCATTATGTGTAACCACTTATCCTGTTCAGGGTCGCAGGGGCTGGAGCCTAATCCAGATGTCAATGGGTGAGATGCAGAATACACCCTCAACACATTGCCCGTCTGTCTCAGGGCCCAAATCAAAAACATGCTGCCTTTTAAAGAAGTTTCCTCTAAATCACCTTTTCCATCACTTAATGTTGCAAATGGTCTCTTGTTATTTATAGGCCAAATTTTTAATCTATCAGGCAGAACAGTAACCAAATGAGTACTTCGCCAAGTTGTATAAAACAAGAACAAACGTGAAAAGCCTTTACAATTACGCCAGGGTTTATTGAGATAAAACTAACATCTGCTGTAAGTGTGAGAACCTTGGGCGTCTTTAGGGACAGTGTGTATGCTTGGGTGCAGGTGTAACCTTTCACCTCATTAACTAAAAGTCTGCAAGCAAATGAAGTTGAACCTTATCCTGGTTTAGGTGAGCACCGCAGAGACTAATGCTGGGTACGAAGAAGAAAAATGCAAAGTAGTTTCACCACCTGTTCCCTCATTATATGTAAGGGGAAGGAGTAAAAAACTTTTCTTTTTGTAGAATTAATTAGAAAGTCTTGCAGCCACTATTGGCAATTTGTCATTACTGGTAATTTATGGGATAGCTAGACAGCTGTGCATGTGTCAACTGTTATAACAAATAGACTGATGCCTTTTACCCTCATAGCTGGACAGTGGAGAAATCTCCCCCATTTAAACACTATAGATCACACCCTTGATTTTAATTTTAGTCATGGAACTAATCTGAGGTAAAGGATTTTTTGTAAATGAGTAATTTTAAATTTCATCCTTGCTGGGGAGCGTGGGGGGTGGGGGTCTCATTGAACATGTTAATTGAAATTCTCAAAGAGCTCAGGTGTACAGTATGGTGGCCTGTGACAGTGGTAAATTACTCTATTCTAGGTGAAAGAAGAAACTGCTATATGACTAATAGAATGAAATGGTCAGTCATCACAGTCTTTGCATGACAAGGGTCATTGTTTAAGTTTATTGTAAGGTGTTCTGTTTACACTATAGATTGTGCCACCCACTACCACAACGCATTATAGTGACTGCAGGAAGAACAGCAATCAGTTATGTCTTCTCCCATCAGCAGGAGAGTGAACAGACTTGTCGTCTTACCTTCCTGCCTATTCTCGACCTGTATCAAATAATAGCCTCCTGTACTTTGTTCTGATCCACTGGAGCACAAGATTAGTGAAATTTATTACGCAGTGAAAATCTTGATTCCTGTATTTCAAGCAAAAATAGCCCATATTCTTATATATCTCAAGGCATATAAGTACAGTCATAGTCTACTATTGTAACATAAACAGTTTTTCATCTAATATGCTTGTTTTTCCAGATAGTTGTTAACTGGGCTGAAAAGAGGACACATTTTTAACCCTCTATTTTATATTGCACATGGGCCAGGTAATTAAAAGATGGGGTCATGTTTTTTTTTTTTAATCCAGAACCAAGAGTAACATGAAGCATGCTTGTTCATCATCCTTTCTAATCAGTGCATGTTAAATAGTTTAGCAAGTTTCTGTGTTAGTTACTGTAAAAAGTAGCCAGTATGGGGAGTGGAGTGTGATCAAACCAACAGAGCCATCTAATTTATTGTTTTATATTCTGTAATGTACAGTACACGAGTAAATGTACTCAAGAACTATACTTTAAGGTAAATATCTTTACGTTTACACTTTTTACTCCCTTTCCTTTGGTACAGCAGTTTATAAAATATGATACATTACACCTGCCTTCATCAAATACCACAGATATATGCAACCACACTTTAATCACATTTGGACTTCTCCCATGGACTTCCCCCACCACTGGTTGTATTTATGAACTCGTGGCCCCTGCTGACCTTTCCTCTTGACAGCATTTCTACAAAAAATGACAGCAGAGTTAGTCATTATGACCTGTGTCACTTTCTCATATTGATAACAAAGCATGTTTTTAGGTCACGGGATACTAAAAACACTGTGAGCTGAAGATGAGAGCTGTACACACATTGCAGCCAGAGATTGTGGTACCGCTGTGGACTATTCATCCTGATGGAGTCGACCACTACGTCAATGAAATCGCCATATAAGGCTTTGAACACTGGCGGGACTCTGTGTCGCATTCTAACCGGTAGATTAAACGGGTTTAAATGTTTGCCGATGAAATAGCATTTTAACAAACTGACGATGGCGATGTGATTCAGTTCTAGTCAGAATTTTGTCTTCCAAAAAATAAGAATTACGCTGTGCAATTATTCATTTTCACCAACTTGTTCTACGTATTTGCACAAAACATGTCATTACCAGAACCGATGTTTCCAACGAGATGCTCATGACATCAGCCTCAACACCAGCCACGCAATCGTGCGTCGTGCTTCTATTTTTACACTAAAAAGCTATTTTGGAACAGGGGTTCACCAGCGTGCTTTAGAGTCTGGGAGATGCCACATTATAAGTAGCTAGAACGACTGCCAGCTTGAACTACTTCTGTGCATTTTTTTAAGCTGTCCATCATGTCAATGCGCAATTGCGCAGCGAGGAAACCCTGATCTGTGAGAACAGTGGCATGACAGGGGTGGTTGAGAACTACCGCAGCGCCTCACTGGAGCACATCTCATGCTGTGACCCCATTCCCATGAAACGGACTTCCGAATTTCCTCACAGTAATCAGTGAGCATTTACTCTGTGACTTTCCTGCGAGTCAATAGTGAACGCTGTTGGGGTGGGGACCGCTCCTTTTACTGGAGACCTTTGGAGCCCAGGGAGAGTACGCATGACAATGTATTGGACACATAATTGTTGTTACTGCAACTCACGATGGCAGTTTGCATCGGGACTGTGGATACGCTGAACAAAAGTCTGGATATCTGAGAGGAAGCGCCATGGACGCATGGGATATAGTGGCTTCCGTGTTGGTTGTGGGGATTATTGTCGTGTCGCTGCTGTCCAATGTTGTGGTGCTGATTTGCTTTTTGTACAACCCGGAGATCCGCAAACAGGTGCCAGGTCTTTTTATTCTCAACTTGACGTTTTGCAACCTGTTGCTAAGCGTGTCCAACATGCCACTAACTCTGGTCGGGCTCATCACCACGGGCCACCCCGGAGGCAGTCACTTCTGTCAAATTGTGGGGTTCCTCGACACTTTTCTCACCACCAACTCCATGCTCAGCATGGCAGCTCTCAGCATCGATAGATGGGTGGCGGTGGTGTTCCCGCTGAGCTACCACTCAAGAATAAGGCACCGGGATGGCGTGATAGCGCTGGTATACACCTGGATACACTCACTTTGCTTTTCCACGGTGGCCACCTGCCAATCCTGGGTCGGGTATCACCACCTTTACGCCTCGTGCACTCTCTGTAACGTCAGAGCGAAGGGTGCCGGGACGCAGTTTGTCATTTTCACCGTGGCTTTACACTCTCTCACGTTCTTCCTCACGCTGATTGTGTTGTGTGTTACGTATCTGAAAGTGCTCAAAGTTGCAAGGTTTCACTGTAAACGCATCGACGTGATCACTATGCAGACGTTGGTGCTTCTTGTGGATATTCACCCCAGGTAAACAGTCCCCTGAAATGCTTTCAGTCTTATCCATTCGCCCTGGTCTCTCACTGAAATATTTGTGTCTGCACTCTTTTCATATTTTCAGTATGTGAAGCATTTCATCTTGATCCTGTGGCAAAAACAAGATTCTTCAGATCTTAAACTCTTCTCTTAACCTCCATGTCCAGTGGTGAATCAGTTGATGGACAGACAGAAAACATTTTATAATCAAATTGTTTTTTTAAATTGCAAAACATTTTCAGGCTAATTCTCATAGATTTGCTGTTCACATTGTTTCTGACAGTTGTTTTGACAAAAAAGCAATTTGATTATGTCATTATCATTTTGGATCATGGCACTTATGATTCAGTCTTCACTATTTTCTGACATTTTATTACCCAGGCATTTTGTTATAATACTTAGTGTCAGACTTTAAAGTAATGTAAAACGTACAGTACAGAAAATGTTTGGTGGCATCAATCTACACGACTAGATAATTTTAACTCTGTCAAGTGTTGTTGTTGTCAGTCAGTGTTTACATTTTCATCTCATCACCGTCAGCAAAACCATTTGCTATCATTTGCCATCCACTAATCCGATAATTTAACTTTGCTGGATTGCTCCACATCATATCTGTGCAATGTACAACTTCCTCAGCAAACAGCACACCGTTCACTGTTTTCTTCATGTTCACGCCATGTGGGAACCGCTTCATTTTGTCTGCATGTCTCCGATCGTGCCTCCTGGGCAGATAATGGTACCTGTGTGCTTTGGCAGTGTGCGGCAGAAATGCTTGGATGAGCAGAAGCGGAGGAGGCAGAGAGCAACCAAGAAGATCAGTACATTCATCGGCACATTTGTACTGTGCTTCACGCCTTATGTCTTTACAAGGTGAGCAGAGATTTATAATATTTTATATGGGATTTTATGTCTCTATTAAGAATATAGAGTAGATAAATAAGGTTGAACACTGCAGATAGAACGTAGAACAACTCTCCCAAGAATTAAACTATTTGCCAGGGAGATTCTGTTAGGTTTTTTTTTTTTACCTTGTTGTGGCTGATAACGGGGTTGCACTTGGCTTATCACACCATAATTATTATTATTCTAAGTCTTGTTATCTGATAGCATTTTGAATGTTTTGACTGGTATGATATGCTGTTGCTTATTTATTCTACAAATATTTCTAAACCTTGTAACTGAGCCTTTCATATGGTAAGAGATGAGAAGGAGGGAGACAGAAAGGGAGACTGTGAGTGAGGCAATGATCGTATCACTGGCTTTCATTAGTATTATCCACACTATTAGTGGTGGCAACTTGTCAGAAGCTGTTAGATTTGTGGTATGGAAAGAAAAAGGAAGCACATTAGGAGCTGTGAGCCAGTGAGGCACATTAGACTTAAAGAGATCACACTAATTAAGAAGACAGATTAACAATAAACCAATGTTCCTGTTGGTTTTTACAAGGACAGAATGTCCTGACATGACTGGGTTTATTGTAGAATTGTTCTAATCAGCAGAAAGTCCAGAAGCCTCAAAAATGACTTGGTGCTCAGCATTTTAAATTCCCCAACACAGTGATGACATTTCATTGAAGTGGAAGGGTGACATTTTCCCAATATTACAGCAATGGGGGAGTTTCATTTGCTTTAGATGGCTTCCACTCCAGTTGCACTGATCTAAGCATTGGCTCATCCAGAGCATTTTGCTCATTAATGGCGTGTGACTTTTTTTTTCTTCTTTTTGCTTTATTTGAGGTAGAATTGTAGAGCTCTTCTCCCCGGGATACATAAGCCCTCAGTGGGGTGTGTTGTCCAAATGTTTGGCCTACAGCAAGGCAGCAAGTGACCCATTTGTCTACTCGCTGCTGCGTCACCAGTACAGGAAGACCTGCAGTCTGCTGGCCAACAAAATCTTCAAGAGGAGCCCACTCAACTCATCCTCCCTTAGGATGGAGATCAGTACAGGGAGGAGCAACAATTTCAACACAACCAACAACATCCAGCTACCTACCAACAAGTCACTTGGTCAATAAACATCATCCCCTGGAGAGACAGAGTACTTTAAGGAGCTAAAGATGTTTCAGATTTGACGTCTTACATTGAGGTTAATGCTCATGAAAATAATAATATGACAGTAGATTAGCCTTTTTATGAAAGCGTGAAATCACAAATACCAACCAACCACTTTTGTAGGTTGTAGACAATAGCATCAACTAAGTCACTACAGATGTAAAAGTCCTTTATGGCAAAAAAGTCAGTTTCTAATAGGATGATCTTGTTGCACATGGTATATTTCTGTTAAACAGCCTGTGTAATGAGGAAAGCAACATCATTTGTGTTAACTGTGTCATTAAAGGGACATACTCAAGTATTAATATAAACCACTGTCAAATATTTAAGTATAAGTATTAGCATAGTAAAATCTAGAGTTTTTTAATTACCTCAAGCTGTATATATATAGCTATAAACTCTTGATTTTTAAGCTACAATAAAATCCTTTCTGTCTTGATCTTTTCAAGTAAAGAGATGCTCCCTAATTTATGAAACTATGTAAGAGTACCTTGCTAGTATCTGTGAGATGCCACAGGCTTTGACACGTCAACATGTGATGTCCTGCGTCGATTGATTCGAGTCTAATGCTACAGCTTGAGTTCCAAACAAAGCATATTGTAGCTTCAAGACAGAACTACTGACTGGGCATTTAAATGTGAGAATTTTTACATTTTACCTTTCTGAACAAACATTAAAACTGAAGCATCACTTGTGACCTCATTGCTGATTCTCTACCTGGATAAAGTACTGTATTTGTTTAATGACTTATGTAAAACAGATGATAATTTTGTCATGTTGTAGAGAGTAGAGCAGTGCACAGCACCAATGTTTTAATTAAAATTATGTTTTAGCTGTGAGGCCTGAGTTCTAAAGTGCCTTTTATGATCATAAACTCTGGTTTAATCAAACCACAACCTTTCACTTTCTGTATTTTTTTGTATTTAATGAGGTGTGTAGGTGATGATAGAGCCTGTAAGGAGTTTGGTCACATTGTAGGAAAGTGTTAAGTAATGTTTATTTTGTAAAACCACCACATTGTATTGTTGATTCAGGCAAAACAGGGTGAAACATTATTTGAATGTGGTAGCCATCAGTGATGTGTAGTTAACAGTCCAGCTTGTGATATATGAGCAGCCATGTGACATCTGGACTTTAAAAATGACTTATGTAGACAACAATGGCAAATCAGGATGTTGTGTTTTTACTGTACTGTGACATTATGAAGCCTTTAAAAGGCATAAAATCTATTTATTTTTGCCAAACTGTGTCAAAATTTTTGCTAAACACATTTGTGATTATTTTGCAATAAATGCTGTGCATTTTGACATTTTAAAAACCTCACGGAGTTTCTTTGTACATATTATTAAGTCCTGTAATCACTGTTACAACTTGAACAATGGCTCTACCAAAAGATAAGGCTGCCAAGTCTTACAACCTTAATTCACCCACCCTGATTAAGTCAAGAATAAAGAATAATTAATTTGAAAAAAATCATTTAAGATTTGTTCCACCCACTGCTGCTGCTGTTGATGTGGCAGGAGAACAAAGACTTTTTACAAAAGCATCTAGGCTGAGAGTTAAAGGCTTTCTTAATTGCAGAGCTGCTCGAAAGAGTGGGAAAGAAGAAAGGGGGCCAAGAAAAACAGAGGAAAGTAGGCACTACCTCTCCAAGTTCAGGCAATTATGGCAGCACTAAGAGATTCTGATAACTTCATTCTCCATCCTACTCATTTTCATCATTAACTAAATTTGTGTCATTTAATAATCTTCATAATAACTGACTTGTCACCATTCAAAGATGCCCCATAGTTGGTTTTTATACTCATCAAAGGAGGCAAAATTTGCTTTTATCGTATCACCGTATTTGCAGCTCATGCTAACCAAGAGCAATTAGTGGAAATTATTCATAAACTTTGGAAGGATCCCCAGTCAGGAGGTGTGCATAGTATACCTCATCTCCCTGGGAGACTCTGTGTGTGGGTGAGAGGCATACACAAACTTGCCATACACGAAACGTTGTGTACAGACCTTGTGATTAAGCCACAGCACGTAGGCAGCACAATAAAGCATAGGAGAAGGCCGGGGAAAATGAGTGCACTGACCTCACACAACTCCAATGTCAGGGCACGGCATGGGTTCCCCCAGTCTCATAGAGCATGAGTTGCGCCTTTAAAACATAATTGAAAATTGTATAATTCTTCACTGGGTTAAATGTTTTAGTTTTCTGAGCTTTAAATGCAGAACTTTGTAAAGCTACTTGTATAACTGACCATCAACTAAAGGGATTTCATCATGTCTGTTATTATATAACAGATGCTACCACACAGTCAACTATTAACTATTAACTATTAACAGCAACTGTAGCAGAAAAAGTGGCCATTCAATTGTTTGAAAAAAAAGGGGGGGCAACTGGAGTCATCCATGTACTGCAACTTTTTTTAATCAGTGCCAGCAACGCTAAGCTGAACAAGTAATGAATCATCCACCACACAGAGAGAAAACTTAACTGATTGATCTTTTTAATTTCTCTCGGCCAGCAAAGAGCACACAATATGTTTCACTGTACGCTCCCACAGGTTTGCTCATTAATCATACCAATACATAGCAAGCGTTTCACACAAGTAGGTGTTCAAACATCACAAATCACTTGATCACAGCAAACAAACATGAAGCCATGATGAACACTGTATATATGTCTTGTCAGTATGTTCAGTTGTCTCAGTCCCTCTCGGTCTCTTATTGTCTGGCCCTTCATGTAGCCTGGCTGTCTTGGCCATAACTCTGCCAATGGAAGTGCAGGACACATTGGCTCCTGGCGTACAATGTGAATCATGGGAATTTTGTACTCAAATGTCATGGTACTCCCCATCTCCTTAAGCAAACAGCCGGCTCACAGAAAAGACCATCTATTTCTGTCATGGAATGCTGTATTTGTTTTTGTTGTGGGCTGTAAAAAATGTTTTTTCTCTTAAAAGCATTTGCAGATATCATTCCCTTCCAGTGAAAACCTCATTCCATGATCACACAGTTTACAGGAACCTCAACCACTGTGCGCTAGTTTAAATTTAGTACTTTTTAGTCTTATTTTTGTTTGTTTTATAAGTCATTTATAAACCAGTAATATTTTACTTACAACAAATTGCTAAAATCAGTAGTCTTGACCGTTTGTGGATTCTACACATTTACATTTGTCCTTTAGTGACAGAAATGTAGACATAACCACAGACACTAATGGTAGATTCATGCACATGCATTCAATAATAGGCTGCACTAATGATGTGTGTTTTCTCATGCTCAATACGAGCACAGAACGAGACCTGCTGGGATGTGCTGCAATAATAGACATAGATAAGCCCCCTGGCAGCATATTGCATATGACCACCACCAACTAATGAACTTCACCCAGTCCCTCGCCTTTACATTTATAGATTGGACCTGTGTGCAGTAAATCATTCAGGGAACTGCTTCAGAATATTCACCACATGGGTTACAATGTACTGCATAGCATGCGATCTGTCAAAATTACAATGTTTTGTATTTATGCTACATCGTTTTATTTAGTCACTGTAAAAGTCTGTTTTGATGTGGAAAGAGAGATACTAGAGAGGAAAAATTAGGCCATACAGAAGCAGAGTCTCTTCTCTTGGAGCTGAATTATATCTTTCAGTTGCAGCAGACACACTGGCTGATCCAGAAGAGTGTGGAGCTTCATGTCAGAGACACAACCACAGCTGAGTAATGCTGCCCTGAATCAAACAGCAGCAAAACTCCAGAGAGGGGAATTCTATAGACTAAGTGGTTTTAAAAAAAAAGGGAAGGAAGCTCCACATTTTTTATTCAAGACAGCAGACACTCCACAAGGGTTTTGTTTGCAAGTGAATACAAAGTAAACTACTTTGCATTCAAATGCTTGTTATCATGGTATCA
Source organism: Channa argus (assembly GCF_033026475.1). Lineage (NCBI taxonomy): Eukaryota > Metazoa > Chordata > Actinopteri > Anabantiformes > Channidae > Channa > Channa argus. Next base: position 37,042,469 of record NC_090197.1, read on the forward strand.
TGAGTAGATGTGAAAGAATACTCAAGAGTACTCATTCATATCCAGTATGGCTACATTTAGGCCTAGTTTTGGCATGGTAATGTTATGGTGACTTTTAACTGCGGCAGCTGCTTTGAGAACTGTACTGCTAACAGTTAATGAGAGTCTGATGTATGTGACTTCAGTTGTCAGAGTGAGTCATTTCACACCATCTGTTTAATGATCAGAAGATACAATAACTGCAGACAGTTTGGGTAAATGCGTGATCTAGACCGTATAACAGATGGCTTCCAGTAAAACTTTTTGATTGGTATCAAATAATTAAAACTGCAGTCTTAAGGAATTTTAAATGTGTATAGTACATGATTTCCTTTTTTGGCATTATAGGCCAGCTAACAGGAGTAGTAGGAACTATAATGTACAGGAGAGTAAAGTAGTAAATACGTGGTTTACTGTACAGTCTGATAGTATGACGTTTCATTGTAAAATATAGGTTTACAAAATGAAAAAGTATTACTGTTTTGTTTATGTAAGTCAGTAATTGCTGGGTTTGTGTGGGTGAGAGAAAGATAAACATTATTCTATTGCAGACAGCACACAGGATAAATAATGTACTATAGATTACAATTTGGCGAGGCCACTTTTATTGCAACAAGTAACATTAGTTTGACTTGAAAGATGAGTCCTTTCCAAGGTCTTTAACAGCATGTGCATGTAAAATAATGTAGCTACACACAGCTGCACGACCTTGTTTAAGTTAGATTCAAACCACACTAAGTGTGACAAATGTTTGGTATTTTCTGAGCCTCCAGTTAGCATGCTGCCCATGTTTACCGCTGCTGCCCAGTACACAAGGCACACATTCAGGCAGTCGTCTCCCACTTCATTGGTGGAGCGCTGCACGCACACTTCAACTTGCTAAACTTGACTTAACAGCGTGTCACTTTAAACTCTTTTGCATGACATCAACCAGACATTGTAAAGCATATGTTTTTCTTTTTCACAGGCAATAACTGGAGTAATCGGTACTACAGTGGCCCTTTGATAAAGACTGTACTCAAGCTTCTATCCATTTACAGCCACGTTTCCAATATCAAATGAACACATCATCACCCCTTTCCTTTGTCATTTTGCTTTAAAACCCTCAGATAAACCTCAAGCTAAAAGCTGATGTTATGAAATGGATCTGACGGGTGATTCCACCTTTTTCATTACCCTGCTGTCAACGGGTGCGATAAAAATGTGCCAAAAACATCCTCTCTGGCACGAGGTACCATTAGAAATCCCATCAGACAGTAATTGAGACCAAAGAGGGGCACATCTAAACTGACACAGGGAGGTGATATCCCTTTTAAAGGCGAGTTAGAGCTCAGACAAGGTTAAGGGTAAAGCAAAAGTGAAGACACCACTCACGCTTGTGTTATATTTCAATATATATTGCTTCCATTTTCATGCCCCATGAGAAAAAAAACAACTTAATATCCACTAATGCTGAGCGGAAAATTTTGGTGCGGAGACAGTGACGTTTAAATGCAGCAGGATGTGACTGTAGCTCACTGCCCATATATGTCTTTTTCCATCTCTGTTGCACTCAGTCAATACCAACAACCACAGAGGAAATCTAAAAGAGAACTATAAGGAGATTACCATTTTAGGGGACAGAGGAAGTCGTCTGTGAGGGATTGGGAATCTATCAAGACAGAGAACAAAAGCGGTCCACACAATTATTGTTTCGGCCAACTAGGAGCCCATGGCTTAGGAAAAATCCATCAAGTCATTTCATTAGGAGAGACCTCAGCAGTGAAAAGGTCCAGAGACAATAGAGGCACTTTCTAGAGAACGGTGGTTACACGTGAATAAGCCTCTCTCACAGAGGTCAGATGAACGTGCAAGCTCATGTCCTGTGCAAAGGAGAATTACTGTCAAGTGAAAACCCTTGATAACAATGACCAAGGGAATCCTGAAATTGCAAATGCTTTTCTTGGTGTTTCCCTGATGTTAATGAACAAGTGCAAACAAGAAAAACATTTGAATTATTTAATTCAGAAAAGGAGGAGATTCTCTGTTCAAATGTACATCACACTTTTGCCTTAAAGGTTTTTACAATCTGTACAACAGAAACATCCTCTTTCTTTAAACCCTTGAATTAGATCAGGAAAATCTCCCCCCAAAACCATTTAACAGGGAAAAAAATGGTAACAGAGAAAGGATTCCTCTACGAGGGTGATTAGACTCTGATGAAAAAAGGTTTTCCACTTCCTTATGTTGTTGAGGGATATCAAAATCATACTATTTTGGAAATATATACTGGAGCAATTGTTTCCTTAGAAGCTAAGATGTGGCGGCTTAATTCTAACTGTAATATATTTTTTCATCATTTCTCCATCCCTCCCTTAATGCTAGACTATTGCCAATTAATATTTAGAGCTACCTTATTGGATCCTTTGCTCTATGTTCTGTGAGCCTCCACCTGATGCATCCCTGTAGTTATTTTACTTGTAAAAACCTTTGATGTTGAAGTTAGTGCTGTTCCCTGCATGGGTTAATTCTTGGGCTCGTGTTTCCTCCCACTGCCAAACACATGCATGTCAGATGAACTGGAAACTGCAGGTGTGATTGCTTGTCTGCCTTTCTGTCAGCCTTGTTAGAGTGCCAGCCTGTTAAGAGCACCTCTCTCCCAGTGTGAACTGGGATTGGCTCTAGCCCCCCACTGCACAGAATAAGTGGGCAAAAATATTGCCTTTTCAACATATGAAGAGAAACCTGTTCAGATACATTAAATATTTTCCAACCTTTTTTTTTTGAGGATCAAATTAGGCTTGCAGGGTGGGTGTTAGGACATCAATCTTGGTCAGTTGCTTAATTGAGACAGACACATGTCAGCAATTACTGGGTGTAGTGCCACTATAAGGAGAACATGTTTGGTTTTTAGTTACAGTAGATATGTTGACAACAATGCAATAGATTGCCATGAAATATGGCGTAGACAGTAATGGTGCCTGTATCATGAATTTTAATGACTCTGGTGATTTTTAGAATTTTCCTCTAACACCAGCAGCTGATGAAATGTTTCAGTTTTTCTGCATAAAATGCCATCATCTTCCACGAGATATATTGGCACAAAGACGTTCACAGTTTTCCGAGGATTTGATGAATGTCTTAACATTTACTATGAACAGACATTATTTAATTATAAATCGTAGTCACTTCATATATCTCCTGACTTTAAATCTTGGAACAGAGGTCAAATTATTTTATTCATCATGAAATACCTGCAAACATACTACAAACCTTAGACGAGCTTTTTATTTAGTACTAACAACAAATGTAATCATGGAACAGGCTAAACTAAACTCAGTGCAAGTGTTTGAGTGGCACGTACTGACCACAACGGTGGACACACATCAAACACACACACACACACACACGCACACCAGCGAGCCTTCACTCAATTATTCAAGAAACACATTAGCAGCAACATGTGAATGTGTGTGCACATTAATGTGGATGTGAAAAGAGAGAGAACTAAAATGGAAAAATAATAACGGGGCTGGCATCAAACCTGACAGAAGGAAAACATCAACCTGCTGTGAACTATGAAGGCTCCTCATCCATTTCCACTGCTACTGTCCGCAATTCTTTATAACAAGAGAAGAGAGAAACAATGAAAAGTGTGCTAACATGTGTACAGGAGAATTTCCTTCTGCTGCTTAATGCAAGTGTATGTCAGCTTGTTTAAAACAAAAAACTAAACATCTATGTAAATCTTTGCCTGTGAGATGGTGACATTCTTCAGTTATTATCATATAATGACATATAATGTGATAAATTGGTTACAATAACTGTGTCTTTACCAAATGTAAAAAAATGTAAATGGAAAAATGACACAATAATATTCCATACAAATTTATGATGAATCACGACTTATTACGTTACAAAAGAGATTGTTGCATTTTAAGTCTGTAATAATTACAGTTGATGTATGAGTCAGAAGTATCGGCACAGCAGCTCAGATGACAGATTGACACTGACAGATATTCAAATGTGGCCTACACACACACACACACACACACACACACACACACACACACACACACAAATCACATACAAATGAAAAACTGTAATTTGTGTGTGAGAAAATGTTACTTTAGCTAGTGTTCTGTACAACAGTTAAGAAATACAACCTTTGTGGGTTTTAGAGAAATGTAACTGTGTGTGTTTGTGTGTGTTAAAAGAGGATCTGTTGTTAGAAGGCAAGGTGATGAAGAAAAAGCAGAAATGAAGCTGTTACTTCAAAGGCAGCCGGGCAGGAATTCTTATCAGTACAAGGATTCCGGACATGAATTGCATTCGTGTGCATTTTTCAGAATTTCACCTAGCTCAGATATTCTTCACTTGGTTACCTGATTAGCTTGAAAATTTTCAAAATGTAGCACAGTAAATCATGATTTAGAACAGTGGATGAACTTTTGACTGGAACTATTTTTGAGCCGTTCTATGACAAATTGTTTTCTAATTACAGACTGTTATCAGTGACCTTGGTATGACTCACTATTCAGCTGTGGATGTCAAATGTCTTCTATCTGCAGTCTTTGAATGGCGCATTGTCAAAGCACAGCAACACGTGTAACATGCACATTGTGAGCTTGTGAACACTGTTATGTAATAAATTTAAATTGGCACAATGTCATACAGAAGCATACCTGTATGTATGTATGTATGTATGTAGTTTGTAACATCAACATATTAAAATAATAATTCAGTTTCAAGATTTATTTTACAAAACTAAACATTTTTTCTAGACCTAACTAATTATTTAAATACAAAAACACACATGGAGAATTTCAAGCACAGGCAAATTCAAAGAAATTGGTCCCTGAGAACCAATACCTTAGTTGCATATGAGAACTAATAGAGTTACTGAAGATACCAAGTAATTGGCAAATTTTAATACAATATTTATAACAAACTTATTTGGTACAGAACTAAAGATCTAACCTGGATTTAAACATTTTGCTCAGTAAAAACACAATACATTAAGGCAAGTATAGAATACCTTGGTGCAAGATATTTACTTGAATGCCAATGTTTTCCAAATTACACAAAAATGTGCTTTTTGTTTTGAGTTATACATTTATAGATTGGTTCGTAAAGGTTTTAGGTGGTATCTTATTCAATCAAAATATTATGCTGAAACATGTGCTAAAGTATAAGGATGAAGAACTTTAGGGCACATTGTTCCTGTTTCTGCTTTTGTTCAATTTTTGGAATGTTTGTTTGTTGGAATGGTAAAAGTGAAAAGACCTGAATGTGTGGACTCGTGCAATCAAATGTGATAGCAGGATGAGCTTATCTCATTGAAATGGAAGACATTGAAGTCATAGCACAGTTCAACCATGACAGATTGCCTCTGCTCAGGCCCAGTAGTACGCAGAGATTTGTCTCTATCATTCTTCTACTGTGTCTCTGCAAGCGTAAAACGAGACATGCCGCCTTTAGATGCAGCGGACTGTTGTTGTTGCTGATGGGTGGTCAAGTGGAAACAAATCCACACTCAGAGTCAGGACATATGCCTCTGCAGCACAAGGCTGCTTCAACAGAGGGATGGATGTTTGTGTTCATTCCTGTGTAAATTAAAGCAAAAATGGGGTTTACGTTTTCATTTGTCTGAGCCTGATTCACAGCTGCATTTAAATCTAACTCATTTACACTGGGTGGAAAATAGTAAAAATACAGTTTAGCCTTTTAGTTTCCCTTTAAGTGTCTTATTTAACACTGTCTATATTTTGTAATCCCGCTTTTCATTGAGGCTCTATGATATTTATATTCAGAAGTCTTGCTTTTAAGGGCTACACTCTGCCATCATAAGTGAAATATGTGCAGTGAACCAATTTGTTGGCAACCACCTGAAACTCAGTTGGATTCAGTGTGCTTGGTAACTTTTAGATCTCCAGTAACATGTCATCCTCCTGACATTATTAATTTGTAATGACTGGTCAATAGCAGGTGACTGCTTGTTCAATTCAACACCAGCTGTATTTGTTTTATCAAGGGAGCCTCTTGGGTCAATCAATAGCACATGAATAAAAACTCTGCCTTAGAAAATCATCTATTCATATGCTGATGCTGACTTTGTTGATGTTGATCTTGATGTGACAAATACCAACTTGGAAAATGACAAAATGTTACTCAACGACAACCTTGTACTAACTTTTATTACTCATTTCGATTAAATGAAAAATAACTCAAGTGGTATCTGAAAAATGACAGAGGGCCTTTGATAAGAATTATAATCATCAACCTAATAACAAAAACACCATATGATCTTAAAATATGTGATGTAAATATGTGACAATTATGACAATGATTCAGAACCCAGTGTGGCTTTATATCGCCACTCTGATGAGTGAAGATATGAATCTTTGTATAAATAGATTAATTGGGCTGAGGAACATCTGAATCTTAGTGCTTGATGTGTGGAATTTGCTGCTTTTAATACAGCTGACGTCAAAAAAATTGTAGACGTGCTTGCTTCAAACCATGTTTTTTATTTTTTTTGTGCACAAAGTGATCATGGTTTCCTTACTTGTATTTATTTTTTTTAGTCACTTCCTGCTTTAATATTAGCATTACCAACGTCACCAGAGTTTTAATTCTGCGTCAACACAACAACAACAATTTACAGGGACTCCTGAAACTGTATTTACGAGTTATAGTGAAGAAGAAATTGTACGCATGCAAAAATTATACTAAAATAAAGTGCTAAAGTTAAATGAACAGCAGCATAATATGTTTCTACTGCCTGTATGTTCATACAGATAGAGCAGATTTGCTGGGGTTTGTTGAGAAGTGTAGTATTGTCTACAAGTATAAAGTTAAACCTGACCACAAAGATTATAAAGTTGGACTTTTTGGAAACAAACACTTTCACCCAAAAAAACTGTAAATTTTCTCTCTATGCCTCTGTACCTCCTCCAGAGCACATCTTCTGGGGCTGCAAATCTATGATAATGAATTTTTATTTAATGTATTTACTAATTAGGCATTTCAAAGATACTCAAAACCTTCGAACAGTCCAAATTTAGCTCTGTTTGTTCCAGATGGGCTGTAGAGAAGTGGCAAACAAAGTAACCAGGATATATTTTAGGCAGAACAAATTTGTGAATGAGCAAACACTGTAAAAGCTAAAAATAATGAACCACTTTTCTTTTTTCAGACCATTACAACTGCTAAAAAAAATCGTTTGCCAAGACTCGTGTATCAGAGATGTTAAGTAGACGTTGTGTTCAGGCGGACAAATTGTGAGAAAATTGAGAGAAAATCAAAAACAAATGAAGGATAAACATCACTTAACTACAAGCTAAGATTTGGTAAATTAGTTCAAAGAAAACAAATCCAAAAAGCACCATATTATAAGATGAACTCACTAGATGCAAACAAAGCTCGGATATTTCCTCACTTTAGGTCATTATTATGAGATCCTTATTTTAAATAAAATGAAAATAAAAAAACACCTGGAGTCTGTATCGTGAAGGCAGTTTATGATTTTAGTGTTTCATTTCATCAAAGTACCTAAATAATTGTATTTCCTATGCATTTCTAACAGCAACTGATAAAAAAAAACAATATTCTTATAACATAACTGAGCTAAACTGCAGCACTTGAATCAAAGAACACTGGCATCATAATTTCATGTTTAATAAAAATGTATTTAATTTGTTTGTTGCTCAGTAGAAATGACAAAAATAACTTCACTGTGTTCTTTAGCAAAGCAGCGTACATCAGACTGCTGTGGAGAAGCTGCACATTGGACAGGAGACGACGTGATGGCTGTGCTTCTTGTCAATTCCCAGGTGTGAATGTTGAAACTGTGAAACTGGGTGTAAAGAGGGATGATGTAAGAAAGAAGCAGGGGTGCTCAGTTGACTCTTCTCTTCATTACCCAGTGAACACACACACACACACACACACACACACACACAGTCACACACACTGTGCTCAGTGTCTTATACAATTACAAATATAACATTTTATGTCTATGACAAATAGAATAAACCGACTGCTTATCGGTTTCTTCCACATTTGAAAGTCCAAGGAAGGAGGATTGCCATCAATATCACATTGAAAAAATAAATTTAGACTCTGTTTAGACTCTGTTGCTAACATGCTAGAAGATCCTTAATCTCTGAGTGTTGATTTATGTACAGTGGAAGAAAAATATCAACTGTAATCTCAAAGGCATTGAATGTACAGTGGGTGGTCACCCCATCAATAAGGGAATAGCTAAGGTGAATCATTTTCTCCAATAATACTGAGTGAGAAGTAACTCATACGGTATCTGTGGAGTATCAGTTTAAATCAGGAAAGGTCTGATAGTATTTCAAAAAATTTCATTTAAATTAAATGGGAAGGATAGAAGCGTGCCAACAATGACAGGCAACAGAGTAACTTAAAATGGTTTTATTAAATCTGAATTCATCACAGGACTTCTGAGGAATTTCATTAGTGTCTACGTGTCCCTACTGTATTTGGATGTATGTGATTGTGAAGACTTTGCATTGCACTCTCTGGAGTTCATTTCTGTGTTTATGGGATATAATTATTATGATTAGCAGGAAAAAAAATGATTGTGGGGTTTATTGTAGCGCATGGAGGGTGGAGTCGGATCATCTGGAAGACTCGGTTCAAATGGGCTGACTGCCTGCTGTACAATTAAACATCCACCCCTCCCTGAATTTCATCCTTTTTCTTTGGTAATAGCATTTGGGTTGTTTAATGTTCCATGCAGCAGTTTTAGGTTTTGTTATTAACTGAATGAACAGCCTGAAGATGTACTTCATGACATGTTTCCAACAATTTACTTAAATTTAAAGGAAAGAAACACAGTTTGTAAATTGGCAAATGAAGGTACACTTTGATCTGTATTTTAGCCTGTAAAAAAACACTGTGGATATCAAATAAATTATCCAATATTGTTTGGATGCTGAGATACTGGACTTCACATCTGAATTTTAGTGCCACCTTGTGATTATTTATTGAAAATGAAAATTTTTCTGTCCCACAAACACAAATGAACCTAATCCACTCTGCTATGTTTCAACTGTTTACAATCTTTTTGATTTTCCCTAAATAAAATTTCCCCTGAATAAAATAATCAGACCCCAATCAGACTTCAGCTGACAACCAGCAGCACACTGCAGGGTATTTATATCAATAATCATCCATAAATCTTACCCCAGAACCAGTAGATTTAGTCACACACTAAGATATTCTATGTAAAATGGCAGAGAATAGCAACAAACTCCTACATTTGACAAACTAGAACTGGAGCATATTTGACATTTTTGCTAAATCATTTGAGTACTACTTGTGAATCCAAACCATCTTTCCATGACTTTCCTCTGTGAAAGGGTTTAAGTTGGAGGGTGTTGAAAGATCTCAGCTTTCAAATTGTGTGAATTGTAACTGTGCATTTTGTGGCCTTTTAACTCAGAACCGTGGCCTTCCAACACTGTGAAAGCAACAAAATGAAACACAAAATCAGTGTATTATAATATTTTCTTGACTTTATAAGTCGCTCACATTTAAAAAGCAAATAAATATCACAAATAAAACCAATCCACTTATTCAGGGTTTCACATAATTCCATATACAAGTATAAACCTGTGCCTGCCTACTCCCACTTAATTTTATTATCGTTGATTTCCTTCTCTGGTTGTTTATTCACATTCATTGACATTTTGTCCATGCTCACGTCCTTCAGGTGTTACTCCAGAGGAAGGCGCTGTTGTCCAGTACACTGGCCAGTTTATGGTTGAAGGGCTGGTGAAATTCCCTGAGGAGGCTTCTGGTGGCAGGAAGCATAGGACCCAGGTTCCTATCCGCCGCCCGCCGGGTGTTAGACATTGGACGTTTGGTCAGTGCTGCCTCCACTTGCTCTAACAGAGGACCTGCAGGGAAAATGGGTCACAAGTAGAAAAAAGCAGATGAACACACAACCACAAACTATTAGGGCTTTTTGATTGTTTGTTTGTTTTATGATTTAAAAAAAAAAAGATTTGTAATGTACAAAACACATGCCACACTGACAGATGTTTCAGTAACTTTTTGGATACGTACCTACACTCAGAAAATCAAATACTTTCTTTATCGTCACTTTAAGGTTAGCTGCATAGTCCTCTAGTCGAAGAACTAGAATTTGATCCCTTTGGAAAACTGTCAGCCAGTCCAACAAAAAAACGCTGTACATTCCCAAATTCAGCCTCACCTGTGAGGAGAAATTGAAATAAGTCAACATCATAAAATAGGTCTCCGTTGGCAATAGTAAAGCTGAACAAGATCACAGTACAATTCATTGGATAGTCATGTTATAAGATCAAAGGCTCCTAAACAAAAGAAAGAAAGATACAAATGTCCGACAAAATAATATAATGATGCATCATAGGATGTTTAAAATCCTTTTAAAAAACAACACAATACCATTAAATGGGTCTAAAGTGGCTAACAATAACACTGCACTCAATCTTTGCTTCAAAGCATTGCAGTGGCAACTTCAAAACCAAAACTGTCTGCAAGCTTAAAGTATGACCAGTGACAAGTTAAAACAGACAGGAGAGAGGATGGACATGAGCAGTGTCAGTGAGAACAACATTTATAATGATTATGATAATTTATGGACTCCAGTGTCTGAGTCCTTTGTGAAATAAATGTGTAATTCCTGTTGTTTCAATGATAAAAGAGTCAGACATATTTAGTATTTAATCCAGATGCAAAGACAGAATGAGTCCTCAAGAGGGCACCCCAAAACAAGATGTGGACACTGGAACTAGTATCTTTACTTAGAAGCTGATTTTGTAGACCGGCATCTTCATGTTATCAAACACACATTTGCTTGTTGGATTTCACTTTTAGTCAGTTCCTGTCCCAGTGTTTTCAGGCCAAGTGGACAGCTGCTTTCACTCGAATGTAATAGTGTTGTGATCTACATGTTGTGATTAGAAGCTCATAACTCAGCTTGTTTATGCACAGCGAAATGAATACTGAGGCAGCAAGTTGGTCCCTGCACTGAATCACTTCAGTGTAGTCACATCTCTTTACTACATCTCCTCAAGACAGTGTGAAATTCTCTAACCAGAAACTGGTCTTTAGGACGAGTATTAACTGTACCAATTCTGATGTAAACTAATATTCAGACAGTTAAAAGCAGGAACATTCTTTTGGCTGACCGGCATGGTATTGGAGAGGCTGGTGTTGTAGACACAGGAACGAAGTGATCTCTCAGACAGGCAGGACTGAAACAACTGAACAGACTCGATGACCTTCTGATGAAAGTCCTCTGCTGACTTGTTGGCCATCTTAAAGTACAGGTAATCGGAGTAAAGCCTGGGAACAGAGTGGTAAGCCAGTTGGAACTATGAAGTGACATTTGCTGGATGTACCACATTAGCTTTGATCCAAAACATATGTTTTCTACAATAATAAGAAGACTAAAACCCACTAAAGCAACCAAACTTTTAGAAATGGGTCCATCTGTTTCTATACATCCAGATGTGTAGCTGCAGTACCTTTCTACTGGATCTCTAAGCATAATTAGGATCTTTGCACTGGGCTGGACTGCGTGGATGAAGTCCTGGGCCAGGAATGAGGGCTCTGCCTCCTCCTTGCCTTGGTGGAGGTAGCTCCAGACTTGGTTGTCCCACATAGTAGAAGCACTGGCTTCACCTGTGAAGACATTAGGCATCTAAGCATCACTTCTGTCTTTTAAAGTATTTCAGGTGAAGCTGAACACAAGTTCATGTTAAAATTTTCAAGGGATGTCTGAGAACATTATGTCTCACTAATCTGTGCTTGAACAGTACAATTTGAACTTTTTTAGATTTAAAAGTAAATTGAGTAATTTATTAGCATGCCACATTATTATGCAACAAATAGTTTCCACTTCAGCAGGCAAAAGCCATTTAAGTTTAACCTCCCTGATTGCCTATTTGTACAGAAAAAATACTTTAGAAAGACCAAGCTAAACTGATCTAAGCTTAGATCAAGCTAAAATTAAAGGGTTCCAGAATTGAAGAAATGTTTTAACATAGTGAAGTCAGAGGGAAGTTCAAAAGCATTAAAGTACATTTACACCCTAAACTAAAGCCATAGAGAGCAAGTTGAAAATTGGTGAAGTCGTTCTTCAAAGATCACTGATCAAAAGATCAATTCTACAGTACTTTGCTCCATTTAAGTAGTGTAAGTTCTTTATCCCCATGTTTATTAGTGATGACAACCAACCACATTTAAATCACAGATGTAAAAAGGCACCCAGAGGCTTAAGAGTTTCTGTGTATACATCTAAAGACATTATGCTGTTAGAGCACTGAATAACTAGAATAATGTGAGTGCTATTTCCCTCTGGCGCTTCACAGGAACATGAGTAGTGTTTCTGAAGTCAGACTCCTTTGTGGGAAACCCACAGAAAAAGAGCAAAGCCTCACAATAAAGGATTAGGGCACAAAAGACACATGTAATCTGAATCATGGTGAGGATCCAGTTGTTTGGTACTGTAGTGCCAAAGTTCCAAGAAAATACCAGATAAAAACTAAAAAAGGGGGAGACACTCTGATGCACAATGGACACTAACAATACCACATCATACCCACACAAACACAAAAACATTTTCACGTGTTCACCTGTTACGAGCTGGAGTGTGTTGTGCTCTCCAGATGAATTTCCACTTATTCCTTTTTGGATGTTGTGAGCTGCCAAGTCAAACAGATCCAGGTAATCTTCCACTGGAAAAATTTCCTGGAAGCCATCTTTGAAACGAATATAACCTGCACCCAGAGGTAAAACAAAATTACATTTGTTTACTTTCATTTATTCCCCCCAAAATTAATTTACTGGATTGCATGAGCTTTGAATGAAGCGGAACAAATTTATAAAAAAATGCTTTGGTAACTGAGGTATAAACAGTCTACCTGTGCATGAAAAATGTTCCAAAGCACTATTGCACATTAGTCACACAATATAATATATGTATGTACAATTTATGTATTTATACATTGTGTTACATTTATACTGTTACCACAAAGCACTTCCTGCAGGCAGTAACAGTACAAACCTTCATGGGACTTAAGAGACTTAATGAAGCATTTTATTTGGTAATAACATACATTGAACTTAATTGAGCTTGTTGAAAAGAAAATTATTTAATATTTATTTATAATTCTCCATGCTTTTGTACTGCTAAATAAAATTCATAGTTATATATGTAATACATTCTCACTCAGTTTGTAATCAGGCATGTTAATTGCATAATATCTTTAGTGATAAACATGAATGTCACGGCAGCTCCCCAGAATGGAGCCAGAGTTAAGCAAGGGTTGCAGCAAAGGTCATTCAAGCCCATCGTCAATCATAACAAGGGAACAAAATGAAATATAAGCTCAATAATTAATTGAGTCTGAGGGAAAACAAGACAAAGTGAGTTTAAATGATTAACTTGGTTTACAAGTTGGAAGATTGTAGAGAAATTAAATCTGTGCATTGTTGTCATTTCCGCCTACTATGAAGACACATTCTATCCTTGATTCTGTGTGTTATTAGAAGATTGATAAAGTAAATTGGGGTTTTACCAACTGACTGAAGCTTTCTTGACCTTATACAAATAATAGGTGGATCCACCACACTACTAAAAGCTTTATTGTGTTTTACAAAATATATTATCAACTAATTATATTCAGTTCATTCAACAGTTCCACAATTTTGGGAACACGTCTTGGTCTTAGTCTCTGTTGTTTTGAGTTTTGGTCATTCTGTCTTTCTCTCCCTGTCTCAGCTGGCCTGTTTTCTCTGCCCTCAGCCCTGTCTCAAGTACACACACACACACACACACACACACACACACACACACACACACACACCCACACACAGCTCCTGCTCCTGCCAATTCCTCTGTTCTATTTTTCCCTCCATTACTGCCTGTCCTGCTGCACTCCTCCCTCCCACTCACCTGCAGCTTATTCAGTGCAATCAGCCCTCAGCCTCTACACACTTGCTGCCAGATTGTGCACAGGTGTGACTCTCCAGCAATTCTGTTTCCTGTTGTTTTGTGACCTGGCTGTGTGTGAACTGTACCTTCTTTCCCTGCCTTGAATCTCTTGTTTCGCTCTGCCAGCTTAAACTACCATTTTTGTTGCATGGAGTGCACTAAGTCTTCCAGCAGCTGCCAGCCATAGCAACTAAATCTTACTAATGAGTGCTTCCAGCACATGAACAACTTTTTGATTCATTCCATGCTGAAAATATCAGAGGTAGTGTTTGTCATTATTGTGCAACTTGCAGCTAGAGCTCACTAGTAAACATATACCATTGCATCTCATACAAAGGCTAAAGAGGGAAAACAAGAAGCTGTAGTTTTATGGGGCTTGCCATGGTAGTGACTGCCTGAGTGCTCCTTGGCTAAAGGCTCAAATTAGTTTTTCATATACAGTAGTTCTCAACTTCTTTTCATTACCAGCCAATATATCTTAACCAATCACCTTGGCTGCCACAATTAAGCCACCAGTATCACAAACATTTGAAAATACCATCCTTGTCCCTATGAATTACCAAAGCGCTTCCTGGTCCACCAGTGAGGCTCCTTCATGGTGTTGAACTTGACCTCTGGATGCAACAGCAGTCTGTGAAACAAGTCCGTTGTGCCACACTTTGGTTGACCGATAATGTAGAAATACGGCAAGCAGCGCAGGCGCAACTCCCTGCCGTCTCTGTGGTATAAGTGCTTGTGAAAGTTGGCCCTGAGTTGGTCACACACATTTTTGAAGCTCTTCGAGCGCAAAGTAAAGAGGTTCCTCCTGTATGGATCAGTGCTGAGCTTACTGGAGAACTTTTCATACCAGCAAGGGCTCTTGACACCGGGCAGGAATTGGCGAGGAATAACAGAGAACAACTGCAGAGGGGAAACACAACCAAATTAACCTGAAACACATTTTTAAAAATGCAGCAAGTGGATAAGATCGTGTTTACTTTTAATAAACTACCTTTTAGAGGTAACTTGTGAAGCTTAATCCCTGTAGTGTTTATAGGAACTCATCCTGATGGACTATTTTTAAGTATCTATGGGTGAAAAATATACTGTAGCTCCAATTTCTCAAAGCAGGAACTCTCCTCATCTTTACGTCATATCAGTCACACTGCATCCCAGAATGAGTACAGTAAGGATCAAAACATCCATAGAGTCCCACATTACATCGCACTGTTACTACTAATGCTAAATCACGTGTTTGTGTCTTTGTAAGACTGTTATTGTAACTGCATTACATTGTTTAAAAACACAACTAGATACTCATATCTATGACACAGACACATATTGTCCCACTACACCTGAACTTCATGACTCACTTGTGTTGCCACCTCAGTAATTATTATTTCCAGCCAGAATTGCTGATGGCTTGGCAACAAACACTGCAGCTTGACGTAAAAAGCCTTTCATGAGAACATTACCTAAATACAGGAGAATTACGATACAGTAACATTAGTCATTATAGCAACACTATCACAACTCAACAAACTTTGTCTCTAATAATGTTACACTGAATCAACACCTCTGACAGATTCAGTCAACACTGGTCATTATGAGCTTTACTGAACAGGTATTTAGTACAAGGTTGATTGTAAGGTACCACATTTATTTGTGAGTTTCCTTCACTTATTAACGTGTTGCAGTGTAGACCCAATAACCTTTTGTCGACGCATTTTTATCACTGTCAGGTAAAGTACAACGAAAACAGCAAAAATAGACTTACATGAGAGTCACTGTCAGTGATGTCCTTTTCATCAGGCACCTTCCTGGGTGTGTATTCCAGTTTAGAGCTGATGATCTTCACCAGCCGTTTCATGTTTATTAAATTCCTTTCAGAAGAAACTTGAGCTGCTGCCGCCGCTTCTGTTGCGCTCGTTGGGACACCCATAGGTCTTAGCTGATAGGGTAAGGGGGTAAGCAAAAGGCCTTTTTTGTCCCATGTCAGGATGTAGGAGGCTGTGATGAGAAAGGTCACAGTAATGCACAGCAGTAAACTAACCAGTTTGACTTTAGAGATGCTCCGAAGGTTAATCAGTGACAACAGAGGAACCCATTTGGCATCCACATGTTCAGGCATATTTGAGAGCCTATCATCGAAAATCGTCCTTTTCCCATAGTTTTCAGCCATGGGCAAGCTGTGGAGGCTGTAATTGTGGTTTTTCGGAGTGTTGTTCCCATATTCGCAGTCCGAGATTGACATCCTGACGGAGAGCCAAAGCAGGCATTTGGAAAGAAGAGCTGAAGAATTATTCCCCTTAAAGGTTTACGCTTCACCTACAGGAGGTTGTGTGTCCTGACGTGTCCGTTCGTCATAGTTTGTAATCCGCAGGCCGTCGTTTGTCTTCATTTCTTACATGTTCTCCAGTCTTCAAGAGGGCCTTCTGTAAATCACAAACACATGTTTTTATGGCTTTTTCTTTGCACCAAGAGGGCAGCACATTGAATTATTTCAGCCTCTTCCCAAAATGCCAAGAGAGGGTGGTATAAATATTTTTAATATTAGGGTATTTGACGGAGCTTTATTCTCCTATGGGACATAAAAAATCAAACTATACTCCCCTCTAGAGTTCAAGTCACCTCTAAAATGTTTGAGGTCAGCTGCAGAGTGTGTGTGGTCTGCTTGGATGAAGAACCCAAGCTTTATGATGAGGCCTATATAGTACATGCAATGACAAGATCTCCTAAGTGAATTTCAAGGAAAGAATAATACTTATTTAGTAATTTGATACTAAAAATACACAATATATGCTATGTGAGCTAAAAGCCCACTGAGAGCTTTATTTTGTTAACTTGAAAATATAATTCACAAGATCAAAGTTCTTTCACGTAGAGAACTCAGGTATTGATACAGGTGGCCCAAGTGTGGCAAAAGCACATTTTGTTTTCTTTCCTTGCCGCATGAATAATAACAAAGTAGGCACTATTATTTCCAGGGTGCAGTGCTAAGACTTTCCAGACATTGAAGAGTGAAATATTTCTCAAACACTAATTTTAAACTCCTTCAGTTAGTAATATTTTTCTTTGTCTTTTGTTTGTTGCAGAGACTTAAGAATCCCACTGGACCACGAAATGAAATCCTGCACCAGTTCCACCGAACTTCTTAGAGCACAGATTTCCTTTTACTGCAAAAGACAGAGCTGTTAAGTGCAGCCCCGAAAACATGTTCCCACTTGCTTTATTGAAAGGTGCAAGATCAGTCAAAAATACCCTTCATCATTATCATTACTTGATTTTGTTCCATAAATGTAATTAATCTAATTGTTGCAATAATAAGTAAGTAAATGAGACACTCTAACCAACTCGCAAATATTTACAGATGGCACAGCCACCCACAGAAATGACTGGCAGGTAGCCATCATAACCTCTCCTGTAGCATACTGTAGCTGTTACTGAGCACATTCATTAGTCCATGCTAGGAATTAGATACATGCCCGAAGAGGTTCTCAAATGTTTTTGGCTGTGTTGAGTGAGAGTTGTTCTTAGAAGAGCCAAAACTTTAGCCAAATATTCACAGTCTAAGTACTGAAACATCACGGGCTCTGTGGATGTCAGTGAAGTGTAATAAGCGTGAAACAACAGTAGGATTTAATTAGAAGATGAGGGACACCATGTGGCATCAAAATGTTACAGACGGCAATTATTTTTTATTCTCTGTACAGTATATGCAAAACAGTAATATTGTCGGCTCCAGTCGGATTGAAGGAGAACGATAGGCAGACAGTCTAATAAAAGACACAAGGGACATTATGAAAAATGATGCAGCAATGATACTTACAGATTTAAAGTCAGGATATCAATGCTGCTTTCAGTTATACAATTATTGTTCTACTTGTGCAATACTAAATCCTACATTTCCACTTTTTAAAAAAATCACAATCGTGATTGATGCCTCAAAGCTGTTATAAATTGTGAGTTACTCAAGCAAAGGTTGCATCAGTGCAGACTTGCTGAATGTGCGCACAAAGGACTTGAGAAGTCCACAAGAAAGCCCTCACATCCTTGCAGATTTCATAATGGGACAGCTCTGAGCCCTTGTAGACTTATCAGGAATGCACAGCAGTATCTGCACACCAGCACAGGACGCTCAAATTCGAAAGAACTTACTTTTGATTCCTCTTGAGGTGTTACGGGCCTCATTTGTTGAAATCAATTGAGAGAGATGAGCTTTTTAAAATGCCAATGACACCACTAGCATAAAGCAGGTCTGACAGCTACAGTAGTTGGTAGTTTAAGTTATTAGCAAGTGGTGCTGCTTTTAACACCAGTCCTGATTGTGGCCTTGTCAATATAAATCTTGCATTCCCATATCTTTGTGTTGATTGAATTATTTGTAATGGTGTATAAAGGCTCTTCCTGCATTTGAAAACTATCATATTAAAAAATACAGTTTTCTGGTCTCTTGTTTAACTATTATACTTTTATTATTACACTTATTGTTAATGCCTTTGCAAATGCAATAAATGTTTAATTTTCGACAATGGATTTATTTTTGATGGATGTATTATTCCCCTTAAAGACTGATGTCTGGTTAGAGGATCAAAAGCTTGATAATAGACAGAGATGTGGAAATGTGATGGGGGAAAAGGAGGACAGTAAGAGTCAAGGGTAAAGCAGCTGAGGTGAGAAAAACAGGGCTAGAACTGGAACAGGCTGCCTTTAGACCTCTCTGGTTTAAAAATCAATCTGTAGTGGGAAGCAAACAGCAGGTGGGATTGACAGAGGTGAAACCCCAGCATCAAATCCTGCTTGTTCAAGAAAAACCTGCATTCATCATTGCATTTGATGCCTTTGTTGTTTCAGGTGCACAAAATGTCAAGACTGATCTGGTATCATAGACAGAATGGGACCGTGCTCGTGATTTTGCTAGTAATGAGTCGGGTCTTTTTACACTGTGAATAATTTAGATTATCTGAAAATGTGCAAACTTCACACTCCTTTTATCTGAATTAGCAAGGCATAGTGTCCCCAGCAGCTCACATGGTACATCAGTGATGGACTGAGGAGTCTTTCTCTCTCTCCCTGTTAAAAAACACAATTTTAAGAATATTCTACATGACTTGCAGGCATCAGTGATATGAGGAAGACCCAACTTTTCTGGCATTATGATGTCTATAGCAAGACCAAAATCTGTGTTGACTCCAACATGTCATGAGAGGAGCTTTGAGCTAAAGAAGTAAATCAGCAAATCAGCAAAACTTGCTTGCAATGACAATGTTAACATAGTGATTCTAAGCAAGTTCTCAATGTTCAAAGCCTATTAACTGCACTAAACCTAAATTGGAGTTGAAGCCAATGGAAATATTGAACAAAATGAAATGTTGGCGTGACCATTCTACTGAAAACCAAAAGCTCACATTAGACTTACTCTTCATGCTAAGACAATATTTACCTGAGTACCGAATTTCATAAAATTCCATTGGACAAAATGTTACTCACCCCTACGTGTAAACAGGAGGAATAACACTTCAATTACCATCTATAAAAATAACTTGAGTTGATATGAATTGCTATGAAATATAGGAAGAAGCTGCTCCCGATTCACTGACCTTGTTAGGAGAAACACTGTGAGCCGGTAAATAAATGGTTTCACCCATTTAGCCTAAAGCGATTTAACAAATTCCACGGAAATCTGCACATTAGCTCATGGAATATCTTGTGCAAGGTTGACATTTCGACCTGTAGATGAAGCAAGAAGAAGGCTCAGTGTCCAAGATGGAAAAAGTCGGTCCTGTGGGAGCAGTGTTGTGCTCTTTAAACTCCATGGCAATCTGCCCATTCAATTCTGTTCTACAAATGGGAAATCTTGGACTGATACAGCCACAGACAGAAAGGTTAGAAACTTGGCAAAAATATCACCATTAATTCTCTTGTGTCCAGGCATATACAAGCCAACATTTAATCAGCAAGAGTATATTCTGATTTGCTTCTAAATGTAAGATGAACTCAACAACAGTCTAACCTGTATCACTATTCTTAGTAATACTAGTGGGGTTTGTCACAGCAACTAAATCATAACTGGCCTGTTGGATTTATTTCCAAGACACACAACAATATCCAGTTGGAAATAACAGCTCAGACTGTATTTAATGGGTTGAAATTCCAGTCTTACAGGTCATCCTGTAATTCCGTATCTGATTCTTACTTATTTGTTTTTGTTTTTTTTAATTTACCAAATCTTTCTGGCACACACATAAACAGAAACTATCGCTCTTGAGTCATAGGCTTTGAAATAAAACTGGATAAAGTAAAACTTCTATTGGTGTCGCTTATATTGCCGAAGCAATTTTATTGCTACACTTTACTACTGCTTGAGAACAATGCACATAGTAAGAATCAGAGTTCCTGCCTCTCCACGCGCCAGCCAAATCTTTCGTGTGCAAACAAAGTAAACACTTCAAATCACTTTGCCCCATCTCTCTAAACAAAGAACAGGCAAGCACAAGGCACTAAGGCATCTGCATGTTAGTGATTGGTTTATTCCATATCAAACGTTTGCTCTGTGCACTAACCAATCTCCCAGCAGGTGGGGGATGAAAGCACATTTTAACAAATGCTCAGAACTGTTTGTTTGATTCATTCAACAACTTACATTTGCAATTTTAAACACAATTTTCAACCTGTTTGTCACAGTCACAGATGGAAACTCCATTTTAAATATCACACGATGAAAAGGCTACATACAATACATGACTTTTACATCATGATGCAGAGATTTTAAGCTGCTGATGATGTTGTATAAAAGCTCCTGCAATGTCAGTTATTACAATTACTTCCTTGAAGGTTATACATGTGTGTACTTGTACTAAATTTCACAGTAAGTGATCCAAAAATTGCTGCAAAAACACACACCAAAAATATGTTATCATTGGCAATAGAGGTAAGGGTGAGTATATCAGGATTCATTATCATTCATCATTCATCCACGTCTGTACAACTTTTTGTCCCGGTCGACATTGTCAGTCATGTAGTCAAAGGGCTCACTAAAGAAAGAACTGATCCTGAAGGGACCTCCAATATCTGCAGCATATTTCAGCAGCCCATCCAATACTTGTCAGGGCATTTAATTGTGAAGCACAACCCTTGTGGAAATCGAAGCGGTGTACGCAGAATTCACCTTGAGTTTTTTAAAATCTACACATACTCCAGCACCTTTAATATGCACTGCACACATATACATAGGATATGTAGAATAGGCAAATTTGAAGAGCTATGAGCAGATGATGTGATTGAGGTGTTTTTACTCTCTGTGTGGAGGCCACTGAATCACACAGTAGTGAAATACATTTTACACGTTTGTATTAATGATGAGATGAGCAGCAGTAAAGGTCCATCATGTGACTGTTGCATGGAAAAACCATGATGCTCATTATTTTTAATTAGCTCCAGCTGCACAGATTTCACAGCTGTGTGTGTTGAGTGCGGCAAATTTGCAATTCCACCTTTTGCACTGCTGATAAATATTAACAATAACCACTGTCAAACTGCTCACCTAAGTCGTCTTCCTTGTCAGTGCTTCCCTCTCGTCTTACCTCCTTCACAAAGAAGTCAAGGTAACTGTATATAAGAATTGAATAATTGCATTTGACATTTTAAAAGGGCTTTTCTGCATTTTCTTAATTTTGTTCACTGTTTTGGGCTGTTAAATTGTGGTGCAGGTTATGGAAGCGTAAAGTCCTGCACACTTTCATGCACACTTGATGCACTCATACACACAAAGACTCATTACTCATGGCCTCCCGGTCTTGGATCCTCTCATTCTACCTCCACTCTCTTTTCGCAAAATGAAGCCAATCTCTACCTATCCTGTTTTGCACAGATACCAACTAAATGGCAAATGTACATCAGCATCTACACACTATGACAAAATGTACCATGTTGTATGCAGATGTGCAGCATGAAATAAAGCTGGTACAAATGTGGAGAATGCCATATAAGCATTCACTGTGACCAACAAAATTGGTCAAAGAGAAGAGAAAATCACTCAGTGCAGACACACATGGTATTTTAAAACATGTTTTAATCATGCCTTCATGTTTATAGCTATGTAAACACTTCCTGACTTTGTACAGTACACTCTGTGACTGGGACTTGGCTGTATCCCAGTGCTGAAAAGAGGTGGGGCACCCGGGAAACCACTGCCACAAAAGGAAATAAGGCAACCTTCTTACCAATGAGGAAACCAAATGAGGAAAAGATAGATGGCATACAAAGCTCCAGTAATGACGAAACTTTGTCTCAAAAGTCAAAATAATTTGGCGAACAGAAAACAAACCCCACTAGGAGCCAGTGAAAGAAGAATTTGACTTGTTTGGTTTTTTCATGGTCACATTGTAAACTTAGCAGGAAATCCCAAATCTCCCTGGGAGCACACACCTCGCAGGAAGTGGGCTTTAATCTGTCTAAATGTGCTGGACTAGTCCTGCCTTTCCTCTTCTCCTCGCAGAGAAGACAACTGGTGGATTTTCTCCCCATGATGTTTGCCTTCACAGACTAGTGTGGTAAATAAGGAAGCTGCTAAAGCAATATTACTGTCTTAACAAAACAGACACATGCTGAGAAAATCACTAGAAAGGTTAAATCTCTTGTCTGCCTTGTTCAGACAGGTCACCACTGTCCACCTTGACATCTGGAGTGCACATGTGGCCCTCAGTTAAACTGTGTATAGAGTATGCGTATGTTTTCCTATAAGCTGCAGGCTGTTTGCTTTGGTAGCACTTTAAAGCTGACGTGACATTAACAAGTGAAGAACTTCTGAAAAACTTTCTCTGTGTGAGTTGGAGGAGGCAGGCAGTCCTGAACGCAGGAGGTGGATCTGAGATCACCCTGGGTGGGCAGCATCACGGCAGTCACCGTGACTTAATAGATAAATTATTACAGTTTTGCTGAGATTATGAACATAAGCACAGTGGCATCAATACACTGAAGTCTGAAGTGCAGCAGGCCAATAATGAATCAGACTTCAGCCTGAAAACTGGATAATTGTACTAATAAAACTAAATAGTGGACACCACCTGCGGCAGAAGTTTATGGTTGTTAGTATCAGACAGTTTGGCTCACAGTTATTAAACCCTTCACATTTCTTTTTCCTAAATGTATTGGTCTAATCTGAAGATGTTTGCAGCTGGGTGACCATCTGACCAATTGGGTTGTTTACTACATATGTTGTGCTTCCAAATCTCAGCAGTTAATTGGGTAAATACACTTTTAGCCAATACGTTCCAAGTTCTAATAAACCGGAATTATCCTTTAATGTGCTCAGAACCCTTCCACTTGCAATCTCCAAATATTACATTTCATAATTGTGGGGTGAATTAATCTCATCAGGAACATTTGACAACAGTGAACTTACATTAACTAGGTCCAAATTCTCATAGCACAAGATTAGGCAGATTAAGTGTGTTGAATATATAATAAATAAAAAACAACAAAATTGCAACAAAAAATAGCAGCAAAACAACATGCATATATTCTTTTGTTTAAAGGACAACTTCTTTTTTTTTCTAAATTATTTGGCTTTTTAATAATCCACATACAGATATTTACACTGCCAATGGCTTGTCTCTACTCATGGCTAGTGTCTGTCAGTCTGCAACCTGGATTAGCTTATTCGTCTGTGCCATAGACCTCCGTTGTTGTCAGAAAAAAACTATAGTAATCACATCAGCATGACCAAAGTTGTCCATTAAAAATGACGAATCAGAGTAAAATCAGTCAGTTATATCTGACTGAGTTAAGCCGGCCTGATGCTTTCGATCAAAACATGATCTTTGCTTTGGTTGGCAGCCAACTGTTGAACCTGACACATTAGTAGTTTTACGAGTTGTGACGAGAAGTGCCTTTTGCATATGATGACACTTAAAGACAGAACCTGTCAACTACTGCTTTCTTTGGTTGTGTGTTATGACTCACATCTGTAAATCCCTTTTACGAACATGTGACATGTAGCAGCTTGATTGTACTCGGTGGATTTTATTATTAACTCATGTGACCCAAGCAATCCACACACCCAATATGCATCTAAATGGTGTAACTAATATAAAATATTCAGATGTTTAAACATTCATAGATAGACTGCAAATATGTGTATTGAACATATTAAATATATCTTGCGAATCACTCATGAATCCTGAGCCTATATGGTTCACTTGGAGTGCTGCTTTATCCCACATTATAATGCTTTTATACATTTGAGAAAATATTTGTCTCGGCTGGTGACTCAGACGGGATCATATTCAGGGCTTCAGCACGTACGCAGCTAATTACAGTGTTATTTCTGGCTTGTTGCAATACCTTTACAAGTTCATTTGAAACTATTTGGGGGTGAAATCGTAAAGCCTACAAAAATCCTTCAATGTATGAATAGTAAACTTAAAGATTCCTTAAACTTCACTAGAATAACCTTGGTCTCTAAAACAATGTGAGTCATAATGGCCTGGGAATTCATACTGCTGTGTAAATTACCATATTCTGTATGGCCATTTTTCTTAAGTGCATCAGATTTAATTCAATTCAGTCTTTTTAAGATGTTATGCCTGCAAATTCAAGCAAGCAGCTCAATCTTAAAGGAGAGAAAATGAATTGCAGTGAAGAAGAAAGCTTTCTGCTACAACTGCAGAAAATCTGTTGTCCAAACAACACACCATCAGATGGAGAAGAAAAACAAACAAAGCAGAAACACAGTGAAAAACATCATCCATCCAGGATATTAGTCATCAGCAGAGCAGCTCAAGCAGAGCAAGGGAGTGAAAGATGCAGATAAAAGTTCGACAACACTGAATCATCTTTAATAATGATGATAGAAACAATGCAAAGTCAATCGTACATTACTGAGGCTTGTTGCCATCTCAAACTAAAAACTACCAGCACTTGAAGTAAAAGCTCGGAGCTGCTGCCAAAACGATTTAGTATCACGCAACCCTCCCACATTCCTAATGTTATTTGTTACAGAATCCTTTTTTTCCATTTGTGGTGGACCCCCAGAGTTCAGTCCAAACAATCTGATATTGTACAACTCTCTCTCGCTCTCATTCTTTTAGCATTACCTAAGCCTTTTCAAACACTGCCAGAAGAAGCCGTGTGTTGACATCTCAGCAGCTTCTGACATTTGTTGCGAAACTTGGAAAAAAATACTCCAGCTTTAATGCTAAAACATGTCGTTTGTACCTACCCTCTAACACTGATCAATTAACCGCCGCCACATACGGAGGCAGGCCTCCCCTTTTTACAGTGGAACCAAAATGGTGCCAGTTGCACACTTGTTTTTGGTTCTAAACACTTAAATACGCTGGATTAAATATGACACTGGCACTAAATAAAGATGTCAGCAAAGTTAGCAAAATGTTGCGGTCTGACTTAAAAATTGTTACTTCCTAACATCATGTCATGTCACCTGTGAGGTGATGTTAAGGCTGATAGGACCTTGCTTTGATGTTTTCTCCTTGACTTAGATTTTTGCTTGCCTTGTACCTCACTTGTAAGTTGCTTTGGATAAAAGCGTCTGCTAAATGACTAAATGTAAATGTAAATGTAAGTAGGTACTCATTTCCAGTGACTTGCACCAACAGTAACAGTTGTCTCACGCAGGACTTAAACCTCAGTCTCCTGTATGAGAGTCTTGTTCTTTATAAACTATTCAACAACCCAACCGACATCCTTACAAACTTTGAAGGCACTGAATGGTTTGTCGTGTTGTCTCATTAGTAGTTACCAAGCAGCAAGATCTTTCTCCTTGTCATTTTTTTCCCATTTGGTACAAAGGACACACTCTCATATTTTACAGGAGGACACTCCCCAAACCTGAGGAGCAACCTTCAACCTTCCTGCCCACCAAAGCAGACCAACTGCAGAGCTGGGAGTGTGTTGAAGCGCAGTGCAACAACTTACAAACTACAGTACCTCCTCCTTTTCTCACTTTTGACTCGACCTCTTTCTCCCTCCAATTAACAATGAAAACACAAGTTTAGTGAGTTAGAAGCCGAGCCCACAGAGGCAGGTTCGTCCAAAGGTTACCCACATACCTGTCAGGACTTCCTCTCTGCACTGTGAGCCGAGCTACAGTACATTTATTAAACTAGACTGGGGAAGGAAATAAACTGGATGTCAAAGAAAGCTCACACATCAACAGATCTCACCGCTGACAACAAACCAAACCCCCAGAAAAGAGCTGGAAGAAGAAAACACAAGTGACTTTGAGAAACTATGTATGCATAATGGAAGGAATTAGCGGGAGAAATTCTCAAACAGCCAAATGTTGACACAGAAAGCTCTGGTTTGTGTTGTTACAATAAGCACAATAATAATTACAAGATAAGAGGTCTGCTACAAATATTTAGAAGAGTTTATCTTTGCCTCACAAGGCACAGTTCTGTCTGTGGTTCAGTCTCTGGTTTCAGACCCTTTTACCCCACAGAGAGTGACACTGAGATAGTTTGCAGCTGTTCGGTGAAGGAGAATATTTAACCTGAAGGATGTTACTTTGAAGCAATGCAAAGTTGGTTATTTTTCTCCGAGCAGTATTTTTTCCCCTAATGAATCGTTTTTGGTTGTTGGTGCACACAATCTGCTGCAAGCTCGCTATCCGTTTGTCTGACTATATAGTTTCGGATTAAAGCAACGTTTCCTTTCACATTGATGATTAAACCTGATAAGAAGATGACTTTATTACAAATCACAAAACTGTTCAAGCATGAAGACAGTGAACTTTTACACTATTGGATAAAAACGTAATTAAGAGATTGAATATTTTACACAAGAAATCAGTTTTGTAAAACTAATTTGTCTTTGAATAAAAGATACTCACACTGGAGTTAAGTCGGTTTTCTCCTGGCGCAGCCCCTCACGAACGACCGTAACCACGCGTAAAGGACCCCAAAACCATCTGACAGGTGTCTGCATGAAACGCGGAGTCAAATACACGCCCGGAGACTTTATCTTCAGCTTGAATGTTGCTCATTTTGACAAACGCCCGCTGGGTTTTTGTCGCGGAGCTGCGCGATTTTCCGGATTCTCCATCTGACTGAGCTCCCCTCCGCGCAGCAGAGAGTGAAGAAGAGAAGAGAGGAGAGGACAGGAGAGGAGGGGAGAGGAGGCGAGGTGCGCAGTGGAGCAGCACAGGAAGCACCATCCGTGCAAGCTATCTGTATATCAATGTGGAGATGCTTGTATTGCATAGGTTTGTGGTTTTGTCACATTAAGGTGAGAAAATAAATGGTTCATTCTGCCAAAGATGTGTCTTTGTGGAGGGTTAGCAATACAGAAACAGTGAACCTACCTCTGTTCATTATTAAAAGTTAAGCCAATTAAGGAAATGCTCAAGAGCATTTGACTGAAAGTAAAGTGAACCAAAGCAACATATTAATTTCCTTTATCAAAAAGTAAAGTGTTTGTATGTGTGAACACACATAGTCATTGATTTTTAAAAAAACCTCGTTACAGTTATTGTATCGTTTTGTGTTTTTGTTGATGCACAATGCCCCAGTGGCCTCATGAGGTTACATAAAGGCCCTGGGCTCTAAATGATTCATTTTATTTCCCCTTAGCTGCATCACAGGGGTTTCATTTCCATGCACAGACCAGACTCTTTGAACACATGGAAACACTTCAGCCCAGAAGTAATATTTTATCCATATGTTATTTAAACTTTGTTTTCATCCTCACCACCTGTGCATTGTGAAACAAAGATGAAAAGGTATTGAAGGAAAACTCTGAATGGCTTTGAGCGGTTTGGAGAACAGGTGTCTTTGAAGCCATAGAAGAACTTTTACCAGCTTTTATTGTATGTTCTATTGTTCTGTTGACTATTGTAAATTGTTCTTTATTCTTATGACAACTGTTCTCAGGCGACTCCCAAATGCAGGGGTCTTCTGAACAATATTAAGGAATGAAGCACATGTCTTGGTTATATAATAGCTACAGTATACTGTACACCAACCAGCCAAAACATTATTAAACCTGGTGATTGTAATGTTGTGGCTCTAACACTGAGTTTCTAATTGCTACAGGAACAGCAGCATGTGCACACCACAGGTTACTATCCCTGAACTCATAATGTTCTTTTAAACGCATGGAGAATTTTTTTCTTCATTAGTTGTCATGACTCATCCTGTGTGAGTGGGAGTCAGTCTGGATCCTGCACAATAGCTCCCCGGGCCTAATGATAAAACCACAAGGCTCATTGAAACGAAACTGGTTCACACAACTTGCATGGTTCTCATCTCTTTGTCATATTTATTTTGTTTTGAAAATATTTGTTTTGCCAACAGCTTTCTTATGCTTTCTACCTCTTAAATATTTTTATTTACAGTATAATGTTAAACCCCATTGCAACAGCATTGAGCATTCAAAGCATGACGTGTCATTGTCAACATTAGATTACTAAATCCAAAAAAGACACCATTAAACAGCGAGGTAGGCTGAAAAAAGTAAACTGCACTGGTGGATTTTATCACACAAATGGCTGTGACATGAAGAAATGATATAATTTCAGTGCACTGAAAGGATTTCACAAGATAAAGGCTCCTTAAGTCATTTGTGCGCTTCCCCCTCTTTACATGAAGAAAATTAATTCTGCTGTCGAGAGCCGACTCCTTAACCATCCCTCATGGCATCTGTTTCTCGCAGGGACTAAACAGAAAAAAATTAGGGAAGCGGAGTGAAATGTCAAGGGCTGCCACCGTGTTCATCTTTGGAGCTCCCACTGGTTGCAGCTTTAAAGAGGTGAGATGGTTCATTTATGACAAGTGAAAGAGCTTGCCCTGGGAAACTGACACTGCTCTATGAAGATAAAGTCCCATTTAAATAAATTACCTCCCCTTTAGAGCATATCCATATGCATGAGCCTCCAAGCCTAATTGCTGTTAATTCCTGTTAAAGTGATTGCGACTTATTCAAATCTCACAGAGATGCACAAGCTGTGTGAATGAATGGGGTCTAAGAGAAAGATTCCCCCAAGATTTTAATCAGTGTGAATGCAGCAGATTTAAGGATATTGTGACTCTAAGGATGGTGACACTGGTCTGCGCGCGCACCCCTTTGGTCTAGATGGAAGTAGCCTAATTATTAAATTCATTGTCGCGAAATTCAGTGCGGACATTCATGTTCTCCACAGGATGAAGCGTTATGATCACTTTATGATCACTTGACTTTTCCTCCTCAGCCACCATGAGTTTGATGTTCATGTGTTTTACTGAAATAGATTTCAGTCAGATTTATTTGTACTTTGTCTTAAGTGCTGATTACTGACTAGGATGCACTAAATAAAGATAATGAACATAGCAAACATTAGGCCTGTACCTGCTGTACATCACTATTTCAGAGTAGTTGTGAGGATGTTAATGTGCTGATATTTGCATTAAGCTCAGCTATAAGCCTCACAGAGGCCCTCCTCTATAAGTGGCTCTAATTGCTATTTTTATAATAACAATGTCACAACAATTATCACTTGAATTTCCAGCTCCACTGGACTTTACTTTCAGCCCATTGTTTTGCTGTCCAGTCTAGAACTTCACTGTTAGGGTTTACACTCTGAAAACTCCCACAGCATCATTTTTAGCTGCAGCAGTTTTTATTTTTTTTTTATAGCAAAAACACCCTGAAGCTTAGATTCAAAGGGGTGGCAGTTGACATTAGTAAGTAACAGGAAAGAAGCTAAGCTTTTTGCAGCTAAATAGACATATTTTCTCTCACCAGTTGGTAGAGACCAAGCACTGAACTAAGAGACTATGAAAACTGGACTTGATGTTCAGAC
Source organism: Channa argus (assembly GCF_033026475.1). Classification (NCBI taxonomy): domain Eukaryota; kingdom Metazoa; phylum Chordata; class Actinopteri; order Anabantiformes; family Channidae; genus Channa; species Channa argus. Next base: position 37,072,261 of record NC_090197.1, read on the forward strand.
CTAAACACATTCCAGCTAAATGATTATATCACGTTGCAACTTCTAAATGTCCAAATTGGCAAACATCGATTCCTTACAGGTACATCTCTGTTGACATATTTCACAAAGTAAAAAGTTTTTAGAGATTTTTCAAGGAATGTAACATTGTTCTCCACACACCACCTCCTAAGCGTTACCTTAGCTGAGTCAAAGATGCTGATCTCAGCTAAGCTTGGCTTATTTACTAAGAGACAACAGGATTTCATCTGTAAACAGAGGCTTTGGTCTCTTGTCTTGTCTTGACTGAGAAATTATGCCTTGCAGCATATGAGTGGCTGACAGACTGTTGCATCTCCGTTCCAAGTCTAACAGCAGCAACAGAGTTCATTAGACTGCCATTAGTTCCCTCAGCAGCCATTGCAAGATAATGTCCTTTAATGATCTTGTTGGAGCTGTGTGTGAGTGTGAGAGAGAGACAAGGACACGCTCTCTTTCCAGCACCGTGGTCTTTGAGTTTGAGACGGACTGTAATTAACAGCCCTCTGTCCTCTTCTGTGTTATTAGCACAGCTGACCTTTGGATGCATCAGATCAGTGAAACAACACATCTGGTAAAGCTGCAGTGTTTGGGAAGAAGAAGGGTGATGAGAATATTAAACAGAGATTGTCAGTGAGAGGATGTTTCACCAATTACTGCAGGACAGTTGTTGCATTGTTTTGACTAGAGTGCACTCCAATACCCACATTCCTCCTGAGTATCCATTTTTTCTGAATCTATCCTCAGTGAAAACTATCATATAGCACAAATTACAGCAATATTATTACAGCACTAAAAACATTTTCACCAGAGAATTTAGGTGATAATGTCTGTGTCACTTACCCACACAGATCACACAGTGAAGTAACTTTACAGTGACTAGAATAATATCCTCCTTCAAATGTGCTGATGGGAAACACACTCCTGTGAGTTTGGCCTGTGTCAATTCAAGATCTGGAATCCCCCCTCATTTATAGTCACGATTAAATCATATTGTTGCTCATTTCCTAAACCATAAAGCCTTTTCCTTGGAAAGTCTTTTCTTTTTTATCCACTGCTTGACTCCTGTGCCAGTGGTCTTATAATCACATCAGTGTGTCTGCACTGGCCTGTGCTCAAAAATTAAAATATGTGCAGTTAAAAGATTTGTGAGGAGAAAGAAATTGATGGACAGGGTTAACTTAATTGGTATTGCCTGCCAGAGATTTATCCATGGCATCGCTCACACACTGGGATGCCATATCTGGACTGTCCTGAGTAAAACCCCAACTGGGAAATTATCCAAACATTTCCCCTGAAGTAAGATTAGGCCTGAAGTTTTACTCTTCATCAAAGCTGCTCTAACTCTGCTGTAGCTCAGTTAGTCTGCTAATTTTTGTGCCGCTTTAAATCTTACGTGTATCCACATGGATCTTTGTCGAAAACCGCATTGTTCATCATAGAAAGAATAAATCAACGAGTGAAAGCAAAACCAGACTGAAAGGGACAATATATAGAATTTCTCTGAAAATGTGAACGCACTACCGCTGTAGACAAACTCTGATTTAATTATGGAAAGGAAGAGAGAGAAGCTGCTTTCTTTTAACACTTGGGGATTTCATTTCATCACATTTTCTCCTTTATGGTTGTTATCAGCGGGATAAGACAGCTAAAATGATGACAGACTGCAGGCAAACAGAAGGGAGAGTTTGGAGTCCTCCCCTTCCTTTGCAAGCGCAGCGCAGTCTCCTGACATCTGGGTAATTTGTGTTTTAGCTTTGAGGATCGAAGGAGGGTTTGACTGAAGGAAACAGCTGGTGTTACAATCATAATGTAGACATTCTGCAAGCAGCATGAAGCAACTCTGCCAAGATGTTCAGTCTAATTCTAGGCAATGATGCTGTTTGCATACATATAAATTCAGTGCAGTTCATATCTGAATTTCCAAAGAGTCAAGGAAAAGAACATTTCCAGCCATGGTGTCATTATAGTTTTAACATTTGTAACAGGGAAAACACTAAGAAACATATTTAGGTGTTAGTATTAAATACTATTAAAATTAGATCTCTTAAAAAATGACTCTCATGAATGTATGAGTTTGGTTAACTGGTCCAGCATTGTGCAAAGTATAAGAGAAAACAAGGTAAACAGATGGGTATAGAGGCAAAAAAAAACTCTAAAAACGATTATTTTAAAGATACAATTTGGAGCATAGTCAAGATCCACTGAAGGACTTGGGTCCTGAGGAAACTCAGGTGTGTAGCTTTTATGCCTCATATGCGACTCAGCCAAACAAAATAAAAAAAGGAAGAATGAAAAAAGGCTACACAAAATAAACTATCACAAAGCTGCAGGCTGCCTTCCTGCAAGGTTTCTTCAAAATTCTGCAGAAATCATTGTCCCATGTGTACCTCATACAATGAATGTATTAAAATGTCCAAGATGGTCTCACATTTCATGGAATCATGAAAGTTTCAGTCAGGATTCATTGTACTGAAACCTGTAAAATGTATTTAATGGATCACGTTAAGAAGAAGGTTGACATGGGCAAGTTCTGTGGCATGGTTCTGCTTGATCTCCAAAAAGTCTTTCATACCAATGGCCATAAGATTTTGTTGTATAAATTAGGAGTTATTAGTTTTGGTGTGGATGATACGGCTGTAATAACTTCTCAAAAGGATAACGCTTCTGCAGAAAGCCCATTGAGTGCTGAGGTGGAGAGGATGGCTGCATTGTTATGTGACAAAATCACTTTCACTGCAAACTGAATCTTATTCGGTCAACACGTTAAGGTAACGCTGATTTTTTAAATGAAAGCTGCCAAAACCAGTGTCAGTTATCTAGAAGGTAAAGACAACAATTTTAGAATGATAAAGAACACAGCACCTGGCTATTTATCTGTCTATTCATCTATGTATCTGTCTGTCTATCTATCTATTCTGTCCTGCTTTGGCTCGACTCCCTGCTGTGCTGTTGGAGGATTCAGTGGAATCATGAAGCAACATACCAATTCAGGCAAAAGCCGGGTGTCTGCAGAGTCTGAGGACCAGCTTTCAGTTTTGTGTCTTTTTCTTGGCCTGCATGTTCTTCACACCAAGACACTGATGTTCTCAATAGATTAACAGATAAAAAATGCCTCAAAAACACTGCTTCCACCATATTATGCTCGTTGATCTGTAATGTTTGGGGAGTTGGTAAGCGATAAAACATTTTACAAGATCTTGAGATCACAAAGAACTTTCTGCAGTTAAATGTGAATAATAAAATCCTGGGGCGGTTTCCAAACTCACTCTACAGATATTATACAGTAATAGATTAATTTTTAATCTTTATTATTCAAACTTTCTGTAGAATTTACATGTACACTCTACATATAGGTGTGCTTTCTAAAATAAAATTGCTAAGCTTTGAAAAGCTCACATGCAGAACAGTGCGAAAATTAAGCAGAAGCATAGTGTAGGTGCAGAATCTGAACTTTTGCCAGTGTGCTTTAAATAAACCAGATTGGCGAATGCTCACTACTACTTTAAAAGCTGCTCCAGATAAAGAAAGATGCATGGTTGAAATGTATAGCTTCATTAATTCAGGGTAAGCATAATTTTGTATGTTTCATTTTTGTGTTTTGACTTCCTGAGTGGAAGGAGATTGTTTAGCAATCTTATTGTTAATGTTACTGCAAAAAATAAGTTGTTTTCATTTTCTCCTGAGTGTTAAGAATGTATTAAGAATGAATTTTCACACACTCACTGCAGTTAAATGCTGTGCTACCTCCTTAAAAACTTGAGTTCACTTAATTTGAGTTCACTGATAACAAATAAAGACAATCAATAAATCTTATTTTTTTCTGAAAGAGGAAGTGTGCAATGATAAATCTGCTGAGTTTGATGATCTGACAGTTTATCTCAGTTCTGTAGGAAACAGTTTTTCAGCTGTCATTTCCAGCAGACTGCTAAAACAAAACTTAGATAGAGCCACTGCATGTACACATCATGCAGCCAAATGACCTGAAGGTGTCAGGACATGATGGACAAAATCAGTCTGAAAGAAAGTTAAATGCACGCAAGCACAAGTCAAAAATGTATGATAGTGTTGTCCGGTAAAGTGTAAGTTTACCATGTCAACTTCATAAGGTGTTAGTGTGTCAGCGGCTTAAAAAGTTTTAGCTATTTTAATTTCAAATCAGCAACTAATCAGGCATTTGACCTTTTAGTATCAAATCAGCATAACACCTATTTCCATAATAGCTGAGTGGGTAATCATAAAATAAATATCAAGATGGATCGTATTTTTTTATTTATTAAATTATTAGAGTATTAGAGGAACTGACTATTTTCAGTGTTATAGTGTTCAGCCATATAATTATATCTTTAAAAACACTCTCAAAATCCTATTTTCCCTCATCTTTTATCTTTTTCCATCCCCTTTTTTTTACCACCCACTCTCCCCATGTGACCTGTGGACCTCAGTGGAAGAGATGCTGGTCCCTTTGGACCACCAAGGCTGAAGATAGCACACACCCACCCACACACACTTGGAAACCCACAGCTTCATTTTATTCCTCCTACTCATTTCTCTGCAAAAGATGTGAACGGGGAATTTTTCCCATACCACTGTGCAGACACACACATACAGCCATTAAAGCACTGTTACTATTAAAATCTGACCTTGTCCCCCAGCATTCTGCAACATGAATTTTAAACACGTGGCATCTTCGCCCGGACCTCAGCAACCCCCCTCATCAGATACCTTGCAAAATATTTATCACATTGTCATAGAGCAGTTGCCTCAAGCCAAAATATGGGATGGCTTCTGTACTCTGGATTTCCCAGAGTATTGATCATAACTGTCAAATTCTTCAGCTGCATGCAAGGCCTTGTTGGAATGAAAAATATCAATGAACTAAAAGGAGAGACATTCATATGCACCAGTCCAAACAAACAAATGTACGCGGAAGGATAGAAATATTTTATTAATGGGTGTTGCGCACGCTCAGGGATATCAAGTTATTCATATGTTGAAGACGGAGCAAAAAATGTAAACTGAAATCACACCTACACCAACACCAGCACCTCTGTGACAGGTTGATATTGGATAGGTTTTGACAGCAGTGGAAAAATTCCATCTAATTGATGGATGCTTGTCAGCTCTCTAACCGTCAAAATGATTCCAGCAGAAAATTGCCCACTGGTCATTCTCAGTCTGCTCTCCTTGTGTCTTCCCCTCCAGCAGTCACTGTCTGCAGGTGTAGACAGAAGCCTCTTACTCAGCCAGTGTATTGTTGGATCAAAGTGGTGAAGGATGTCAACTAATGACACCGAAGTGAGTTTGAACTTCTCCAATTGCAGGACTGCACTGATTGTTGTATCAAGTCTCTTGTCGTGTTCTGTTCTGCAGGCTAGTTTCTCTCGGCTCAGTTGGTGATACACTGCATCAGTCACACACTTGCCGCACGTCGGCAGAAATGGATCTAAATGAAGTGTAATAGAAGAGTTACTCAGTTACACCAGGACTGCACTGAATGGACAGCAGGTCTAAAATTGTTTTATGTTTCTCACTTCTCTCTCTGAATAAATGTGCACACTATTCTCCAGAAATGGCACCAGTTTGACACATTCTCCTCTAAATAGAGTGTGTTTAGTTCACATAAGATTACCATAGCAGGAATAAGGGAATATTTCATATACTGTTTATTCCACCAGGAAAGGGCCTCATACAATAAATGAGACAAAATATGAAAAAAGGTGCAGAAATTACAAAAAATGAAATGATGATGAAGACAATAACAGCAACAAATATGCCATAAAAAGGCATATAAAAAAGATTCCTTAAAATTGTAAGGATGAAACATGGACAAACACAACCTAAAACAAAATGACACGGATGGTTTTAAATTATCCCAAGTTCCTGTATAAGAGCGTGCAAGTGTTTAATCATGAGTGTTCTTAGCAGATTCACTGAGATTGTGAAAGAAAGCAGGGAAATGGTGACATTGTGTGGTTGCAGTGTGTAAATGAAATATATGCAAACAGAATTATTTGGTAAAATGTCCATATAAAGGTTCAGCGTTCAAAAGTTTTAGTAAAAACGTGGTTAAATTAAAAATGAAGTATGAAAATGTAACACATTACTTCTAATGGGCACCCTGTGTAAAGTGTTTATATACCGCACGTTATAACTTTATTAATGAATTTCTAAGGCTTTATAGTTCATAAGCCACAGATATAAACATTTGAGTTGCCTGCACGAGTTAAGTCATTCTCCAGCATGACATTTTTTGTTTATTGATTATTATTTTATTATCAGTTAAAAATGTTAATAACTTGTTATTAAAAAGTCATGAGCCTCTCAAAATATATTAATTCATTAGTGATGTTCCGCCTTCATCTTTTAAACGTCAATAAACTGTTGGTAAAGTTGTTTAAATTTTATATTTTGTCTTTAGATGTAAGATTAAAATGAGTTTATTAACCTTATGTGAAACTATTTCAATGATTTGTTTTAATGATTTTTTTTTATAATTTCAAGTTCACTCATTTTGTGTATTAAAGAATGTAATAAACAGTTTTACAATAACATGCATTGCTAAACAGATCCTAGAATTGTTTACACACATAATGACTGACAGCACAGGTTGTAACGTTTGACAAATACTGAGCTGAACACATATAGTCAAGTGTTACTTAAATGGTTGACAAGACAGTGCAAACACTGCAGGGGAGGAATAAAATCCCACAGCCTGGTCACCCAAAATGACAAAATGCTTATCAATGACTAATACATGACATACAGTATACAGCATCTTTAACTGTTTTTTTGCCCACTAATAAAACACCCTATAAGACTTTTTGCATGGTGTGGTATAACGTCTTATGTTTAATATATTTAAAAATTGGGATTAGGGTACTAAACTGTCATATAAATACCAATAGAAAACTTTATTTTCCCCAGCAAAATATAATGAACTAGTACTAAACAAGTACATGTTTCTTGAATAGCTGTATTTAGTTACTTTTGACCACAAATTGTTTTAATCTGCGTTTGATCCTGTTACTTTAACACGTACATTTTTGGTCGGTTGCATTAACCTCTCATCATGCAGGAACTTATTTTTAATGGGGTTACTTTCTGTACAGTTTCTGCCTTGTTGCCGATGGCAGCAAATAAGTGACTTGCACGAAATGCTTCAGCAAGGCCATAACCTATAACTATAATCAAGCTACTTATGTCACTTTTTTCCAATTAATTTTCATTTGAAATGTTTTCACTCTGTAATACACAAGCCACTCACAGATGTTTTATGCACTTTTTAATTAAATTACACTGATAATGTAAAAAAAAATGGCAACAGACGTGAGAGGTAGAAACACAGCTGGGTATGGCATTGCAGTATGCCACATTTGGAAATGTAAGTTACACTGGTGCAGAAAATAATGCATTGTGATCTGTCAAATACACAGTGACACACAAGCAGTGCATAGAGTCGCAGTCTTAACACTGGAAACATTTAAACAATTGTGCTCACTCACAGACTCATTTGTTGTTTTGTTATACTGGAAAAAGTTTCATGGCTAAAGATCTCAGGTGGTCAGTGGCCACTTAGTGTCTAATATGTGACAGTTACAAGGGGTCTGGGTGGTAAAGGTTCAGCTGAGTGTAGTTGTTTTAGATATTCCAAAAGTATCACCTGCTGTAACATGTCAGTCTAACTTCATATATGTGGATTGAAATAAGTCGGCTGAACGAATCCACTGGACATGAAGGGATGCAGGAGCCCTCCAGTGGATGAAAGCGGAACAGCACTGGCCGTGTGGAAGATCAGATTCCCAGGGCTGAAGTTGGGGAAAGTTTGGTGGAAGCTGGCAGAGCCTGAGCCACAGGTGGTCTGGTTTGGACTGATCAGGGAGTTAGAACCGGGCTGCAACGGGCTGTCGGCGCCGGGATTCTGCTTTTTCCACTTTGTCCTCCTGTTCTGGAACCAGATTTTCACCTGGGTTTCCGTCAGACTCAAGGACAATGCTAAGTTTAGTCTCTCACACACAGACAAGTACCGAGTTGCGCGGAACTTGTTCTCCAGAGCCACCAGCTGTTCGTAGGTGAACGCTGTTCGTGCGCGTCGCGGTTTGGCGCAGGCGTGATCCTGGCGCCGCCTCTTGTGAGGTGATGGCTCCTGAGGTGTGACAGCCTGTTCTCCAGAGAGACAGGGCTCTGTGTCGGCCGGTGGGGAGAGCTGAAGAGGGTCGGGATGTGCGGAAGCTGAACAGTGTTCCTCTTCTGTCTCTTCTTCTGTAAAAGAAACAGAAGAGTTAGTCACACCGTGTAAACCTGTGCAGCAAATTCAGCATCGAACGGATAATGCAAGGACTCACTAGATATATTATTTACTTTATTTTTTACTCTATTATTTACTTTATTTATATACAGTGTTGTAAAAAAACAACGTGTTTAGGGCAAAAATTCAGGCCTTATGAATTCGTGTTGAAGTGGCAAAAGCTTTTTCTAAGGAAATCTCTTAATTGGTTACATTTTTCATTTTTTCTAATATTAGGACGTATTTGAATACATTTTTTACTATTACATATATTATGGTTAGCAATATATGTGTTGTTTAAAATAAGAGGTGAAATACCTTTCTAACATTTCTTTTAAAAAAGGTTAAATTGGCCGCGGTGCTGAAAGGAGAGCTCCTGACAAGACGTGTCAGACACATCAGGAGAAAGTCCAAATCTACTGAGGAGATGTGTCATCTTTGTGCAAGGATGCTTTTCCTTGTCCAGTCCGAGCTGCAGGTAAATACCAAGACCTAAAGTTGGCATCTGTAAACTGTTTGATTAGTATCCTGAGATCGTTTGAGCGCAACGAAGCATAGATTCGGAGGAGGGGGAGACTTGGTCACTAATCCGTAAATAATTTATAAACCACACAGCGCCTCAAATGTCATGCTGGGGAAAGAAATCCGGTCCAAATCCAGCTCCGCCACCTCAGCCATGACGTGCTAATGGAGTTTCATATTTGCGGGTGGATCGATAAATGTCATCTATTTAAGGGGAAGTTTTAATCGAACGATATTTGGGATCAGACATGGATGGGGTGTGAAGTTTGTACCTGCAAGGTGCTGGAGGGAGATATGCAGGATGCAGTAATGGGATATCGATCAAAGCGCGCAGAGGCGTCCTCAATGGGACGATTTAAACAATTATCTAGGCTGCCTGTCCCAGTGCCAATCACACACCGGGGCTCTGGGAGCAAGCCTTTGTGGCTTATTGAAAAGAAACGCAGCCTTGGAAATGAAGGGAAGGTCATACAGAGATGACAATAAATATGGTAGAAAAAGGCGTTTTACTTAATGGTGTTTATGCTCAGAGCAAAAAGTTTTTTTAATCTTAAGACTCCGTGTTAGCAATTTATTCCGCTCGGTTTTCATCGTTTGGATAATGACAGTGCATGCACGAATTTCTTTATTATTCTGGGTCTTTTTTACATGTCGGACATATGCAATACAAATGTAAGACAACATGGATAACTGGCGTGAACGTTTGATCTACACGCTGAGTGATGACGTTAAATGTTCCGTTTTCCTTACCTGTTTTTGTGCCCTCGGCTCCACAGTCTCCGCCTGCAGTGCTGTCCGCCTCCAAACTTGTTCTCTCTGCGTCTGGCACAGGAAACTTCTCCTTGGCAATTGAAAGTTCGTTTATCCTTTTGCTGTTGAATTTGTTCGGATCCAATATATCAATTATAGAAAAGGAAATCTTATGACTAGAGGTCATTGTCACTCCACAGTCCTTTGGGTCCAGCATCCTTTAACCTTTAAAAAAGAAACATAACTGGCGTGCGTAATTACGCATGTAGAAAAAAACGTCTCATAATTTGGTCTTCTTCTTGTCTTCAAGCTTCATAACTGTGGGCTAGTAGCGAGGATTCCTCGGACTCTGCTCCAGCGCGCTTCTGTCTGTCAGTCTTGCAGCATGAATGAGATGACCGGAGCGCGGTCTTTAAAGCGTCTGTCCCCCCACATCTCAGCCAGACACGTGATACAAACACTATTAGTGTTTCACACGGCCACCTAATGGGCTCAAAGCATTCGTCGATAATCACCCATATCATTAAATTCAATAATCCACGACGTGAAAGTAAATCGGGCACAGATGGCACTTGATCCATATCAGAGATGTCCCTGTCTCTGGTTTAGTGTCCCTGGATAACAAAAAACTTTCTTTCTCAACAAGCTATATAGAAATGTTGAAACATCCTTTTAGCACAATTCTCATTTTTAATATAAATGTTAAAAAAATGTACTTGAGTTCACTAATTAATGAGCACAGACTTTTGAACTACAAAAGAAATTCTGATCCTTGTGGAAATATTGCCTTTCATTCGGTTTTTTTAACACTTACATGAGGTGACAGATTAAACCTGTCAAATTAAATTAGTAATAATTACATCCATTCATCATTTCCCTTACTCGGTCAGTTGCAGGTGTCCTCTGAAATTACCTTTACGTATTTGTAACAGTGATATTGCCAATATTTCCCTGTATAATCTGTGTACAGTGCAAAAGGAGCACCTTTTTATTTATTTTTATTGTAATGTTTTGGCCTTGATAATCTTTACCAACTGGCAGTTGACTTCTACTTTCTTGTTAAAAAAAATACAAAATTAGACATGTGTGCAGGACAGACTGAAAAGGATCCATAATGACTCACTGCAGTGCTTCTTTACATCATCCAAAGATAAATAGATGGTGTACAATTAATACAGCTCGTTGTTTTCTAACCTAAGGCAAAAGATATATATTCTCAATCAATTGGCTTCCCAGTCATTGCTATTAGTATTCAATATAAAGTGACATAGGGGTGCTTAAAGCTTGATGCTTGGTGATGGTTAAAATGGTGAAACCAGCACGGGATCAATATTCTCAGCAGGTGTCCAATACAGATAAACCCTGATGGCTACAGACAGTCATTTTGGATACTCAAAGGCCAAACCAGTGACTATAAGAGCACAGGAGGGCTTGTTTGAAGATTCTTTTAATTTTTCAGACTGTGAATAACAATAGATCATATCTTTTGCTGCTTTTCTTCTTTCAAATTAGTAGTGTGTATTTTTGTGTGACATCACTTTAAATTAGAATTGGTTGTAAAATTGTTCCTTTTTTTTTTCTTGGTCGCAGCTGTTGTTCAGCCAAATCACTGTTTTGCCCCGCATGTTCATGCATTAGCATGTTTTACCATCTAAGCCTGTGAGGTCTACACTGTGTGTGGATGAGACAGGCAGAAAACAGAGGGGCCATATGCTTAGTTTTGTTTGATGATGGTGACATGGAATTCAGTCATGTTTACACAATGTTAAAGGTCTCTCAGATTCCTTCCTACACAACTTCCTGTGCTACTTATACAGTTAAGGGTGATTACTCCGCTACATGGTGGTTCCATTGGTACTCTGTCATAGTCTGCTCTTATGGTCTGTAGTTACATAGTCAAACATTTGTTAAAGCCAACCCTACAGGGTGTCTGCATGTCAGCATTTACATGTGTATGGCACTTGCACAGCTATCACCGCAGTCCCTCCATATGAATAGAGCCCGGTGCACAGTGGAGGTTTACAACTTCCTATGAGAGAGCCCAGTGGCTGGACATCTGTTTGTATGAGTCAGTGGGACAAAAAGACGAGCCCCAAGGAGATAAAGGACATCAGGTAGACTTCAGAGAGTGGGGATGGCAACTGTCTAAGCTTGAAGTCTGAATTGGCCAGAGCAAGACTTCAGAGAAGTGGAATGCTCCCCATCAGATACAGCAGGGAGCCAAAAAGACACACTTCCATCTAAGACCCCCCTCTAGGGTCAATAAAGTCATCACTTCACAGGGAGGCTGCCCCCAGCCTGCTAAACGTCAGATAATTTGTCTAATGGTAGGAGTGGGAGTACGAGCTGCAGGTCTACTCACAGGCTGTAGTGTCCATTGTTTTCTCTTCTGCTCACTCTCAACTCTCCTGTAATGTGGGACTCAAAAGGATCAGGCAGTGTCTGTCCAGTGTCAGACTCCTGAACTTGGCAACATTACAGAAGAACATACAAAATGTGCGAATATTTTAACGTTATAAAAGATGTTTTCGTTGGTGGGGTGGTGAAAGGACATCATATTGCTTTTTTAGAGAGTCAACAATAGAGACATGTCAACAAATGAACGGAGAGAGATGGGAAATGAAATGGATGGATTAGAACCAAGTAACGATGCCAAGAATCCTAATGACTTTGGTGATCCTCTATGTTTCCACTTTCAACTTATTTATCTGAACATCAACAAGCTGAACCAGCAGATATTTGTCACATGGTGCCTCAAGGATGAAACTCACTTAACTTTCATATTTCCTTGACTTTTCATCCAGTGACAAATTAAAATTGAAATTGAATTAAATTGAAATTCATGTCTTAATAACTATTGAATGAGGTGGCCTTAAATTTGCTTCAAGCTCTCATATCATCTGGAATAAACAATTCTGGTGAGCTCTTAAAATGTTTTGTGCCATCATCATGTCAAGATTAAAATTACTTTTTTTTTATCCATAGTTCGGTTATGGCCAAATATTGTACCTGCAAAATGAATGACTTAACAGCCTATAGCTACCCTGTGTTCAGTGCCATTTAACAAAATGCCAGCATGCTAAATAAGGATGGTGACCATAGTGAGCTGCAGTCAAGCGCATGGTTTTGACATGCAAGTATGTTTTTCATGCTTCAAACTACTAAATCAGCACAATCACTTCCTACATCACAGATTGTTTTTGGCAGCTGGTTTACAGAATAAGCAACAGCTCAATGCAACTACTGAGATAATGACAAAATTATCACTGATGTGCCATAAACTTCATACCCGTTTACATGGTCGGTTATGTTGACAGAGGCTGTGATAATATAATTTAATAATATAACTTTTGGTATTATTTAAGAATTGTCAGCAAAACCTGTCAGTTTGGTCATTAAAGACTTGTCTATAACAAGTGACACCACTTTTGTGATTGTGTTTTAATCTGACCATTCAATGGCAGTTTTCCCAGAGTATTGACCTCTGGTTTCTACTTAATCTTCACTTAGAGGTAGTTGGCATTGATGTGTGCCAGTGTAGATCAATATAGTACAATCTTCTTAACGGGCATCAAGCTTCCCTCGTTTTGCCAAGTCTCTTGTGTTCACTGCATGCCTACAGGCTTTGCTGCCAGGCCCCCTTTTCAGTTTGACCTGTGTTTGTTTGACTCTCTCTGACAACAAGGTCAGTGGCATTGCCCAGTAATTGTCCTAACAGTCTGTGTACCTGTTGGGTGGAGGCGAGTAATGAGAGTTTTTCATTACGGGCGGGACGGGTGAGTGCGCCTGGCAGATGCTGACAGGCAGCAGATGTGTAAAGTTGGGGGTGATTTGTAAAGGGGTCAACTGCATCACAGAGGAGATGGAGGGTGATAGGGGGCGGGGGTAAATTATGCTGAGGGACACTGTCAGTCATACTGCACCCCTGTCACAACAAGGTAAAGGTCAGTTCAAACACTGGAGTTGTCAGCTGACATCCTGCACAGTGTGGTCACGTCTGCAAACTTTCCACCACACACACCGGAGGTGTTTGGTTCCTTTGAGCTTTGTTCAACCATTCTTTGGACATTCGAACGGTCCTCACAGCCGGATGTGCAGTACATGTGTAAAAACTCTTTATCTGTTCTTTAGTGCTTGAAATCCAATTTAATCCTGCTTTGAAATCAACATTGAGTGTTTTGTGTTAGTACAAATATATCTGAGGAGAAGTGCAAAGTGCAGCTTTAGAAATTATGTGTTATCCTGTCACTTCTGTGTAGGTTTGTCTTCAATCGTCTCTTTGTGATGACATGCGGTTGATATGAACTGTAATCTCTAATGTACATCAGAAAAGTTTTTTTATTTACTTTTTTAAAATTATTTTTTATATTTCTATTATGTCTTAAGTTCAGTTAAGTATTGCTAAAAGAACACTTTGCATACTCAAATTTGTTTCAAAATAGCACATTAAGTATGTGTCTAGCATTGTACGAACATGTGCGAAAAGCACAACTTCTATAAAACTCTACACTTTGTTTCCACCTGGGTAAACTGGTTTTCCTGGCCATTCACATGACAATATGTTGATTCATAAATCAATTAAAGTCATGATCCTCAGTTTTGAGAAGGCTGTGACAGACCAAGGAAAAGGATAATTGACCCAATTCAATTTCCTAAACTCAGCGTTAATTGTATAATCATCAACAAGGTCATTAAATATGAAAAACAGTAATTACTATTTGATGACTATTAGGTGACAGCCTTTGTCTTTGTCTAGCTTTGAACAGGGATTAGTGTACAAAGCTAAGCCATCTTGGCTTAACATCCTGGCAATTTAGGATACAGAGATATTTTGGCCAGCCTGTCTTGTCCAAACTAAAACTACAATTGCAGCCTTAGGGTAGAGGAGAGAGAACATAATGAGAACCATCAAGAGAAAACGGTAAGAAAGAGCTGCCGCTGCCTGTTTCCCATGATGCCGAGGTCTGCTCTGCGTTCACTGTCACTCAACATGCGCATTGATTGGCCATTGTTCTGAGAAGGTCACATCATAATTCATTAACAATAATTAGTCCCACAGTGCCACCTGCACTTCTTCTCCCGACTGCCCTGTTAAATTACGAGCAACCATCACGGTTCATACGTGGAACAATGAAGACGTATCTGCAATGTAAAGGCAAGAGCTATTAGTTACATTATTTAAATGGACCCGTTTAAACCTGGGAAGCTGTCTTTATGAAGGGCAATTAGGCACTAACCGTAATTGATAATTTGTGCTAATTACAATTAGGAAATATAAATAGTGGGTGTAGAATTAATCATCATTGTGGTTAAACAGGGAGCATCCATGGTGCTGGCTGGGTAGGTGTAATGGAAGGCAATGGATTACGCCCCATTCATCTCCATCTACTGCACAAACAGATTGTGTTTGTCCCTTTATATTTCTCCATTGACCGTTATCACTTTTTTCTGTGTCCTTGCCAAATGGTGCACAAGGGTGAGACTGTAGTTAGTGAGCTCCAGCATGAAACCCCAGTGCTCCTCTAATGGTAGAAGTTACTGGGAGGACTGGCAGAGTTTCATCCATTCACAGTCTTAAATGTTGACGTGAATCCCCTGAACAGACATTTGTTACTACTACTTGGTTAGTAGTTTTAGGTTTATAACCAATATAATGTTGATTTATTTTTCAGAAGATTACTCAGCATATAATTGGGTATTTTATACAGTTACAATATATCGTGTGTTTTAACCTAGGTTTTAGTTTGCATTCAGAAAAAAGAGGCTCAAATTGTCTTCCAATTGTTTTTATAAACATTTTATATGTCTTGACTCGATTGTTATTGGATTGTTTTAATTTTTGATTTTGTATTTCAGCTTCTAACAATAAAATCACTCTTATCTTTATTTACTACCTTGCCTCTGAGTCAATCTAATGTTATCAGTCCACAGTGTGAACACCATCACATTTCAGATTAAATCTTGCCCCTTGACCTCTAATTAGACGAAGGCTCTCCCAAGGTCATCTTATGTGACTTAATCCTGCACTTTCACTTGCTTTTCAAGCATGATGGCAATATCGTATTGCACAATGACGTCCAACCAATTCCCTGCACTGAAGAGATTTAGACTACATCTCGCCACCCATGCAGGTGTCTGCAATCTAAACAACTCTATTAATAAATCAGCGTTCACATCAGCTGCCCAACAGCATCTTTGGTCTTCAAAGAGACTGATTTAAATACAAATACTGAGCTGCCTTAGCTGAGCAAACAAACAAATGAAAATGATCATCCTGTCCCAGTGCTGATGGTATGCAGGCATGTTGACTCAGATGTGTCCCCATTAGGATTTATTGCTTTTTTCACAAGGGATTTGAATTAATCATTGTTGTGTGTGTGTGTGTGTAAGATGCTGCTTTATTCTTTGCTGCCTTATGGAAATTAGATGTGTGGATACAAGGCCAATGGTTTTGGTAAATGTTTAAAAACGTTTTTAATATAACATAAAACACTATAGAAAAGTTGACACTGTTTCAGTTCAATATAAAATCTCGGAAAGACACATTTCTTTTGGTATTTTTTGCTCTTTTTTATAGCCATAATATGCTTTCTCAGTTCCTGTCTTTCACTTCATGGCCTTCAAATGGGGCCCTGCACCGTGAGGCCCCCACCGGCAGCAGGCGACTGGTTGTAATAGCTACAATGAGAGCTGGATCAGTGGAGCTGCTCTAATCAATAAAGTCTTCATCAGCCATTTCCCCTGATGATTCTCCCTCATTTCTCCCTTAATTGTTCTTTTTCATCAAACAAGGTCTGTGCCGTGAGCATGTGTGTGTGTGTGCCTTTGTGTGTGTTTGTATGTGTGTGTGCTCCCAGGAGCTAGTGCTCCAGTCCTCCCTCTCAATGGACTGCAGCTAACAGATTGCTAATGGAAGTCGGGCTGCAAACAGCTAAGGGAACCCTTGCCTCTTATAACTAGACTGTGACCTCAATGGGAGGAGGATTATTGTTGATCCAGGCTCACACTTCCCCCGAGCAGCCTCGCTCCTGACACCGAGCACTGACCACTGACTCAAATAAAGACCTAAATTTGTTCAGACAGATCGGCTGTGTTGAATGTGCAAGTGACTGTGATCCAATGCTCTTCATACATTTGCTGTCAGAGGTTACAGCTCTATGTGTTTTTTAGAAATGCACTTGTACAAGTTGATAGTAAATTACCTAATTTTAGTTACATCATAAAATGCATTTTATAGGATCGGTTTGTGCAACTTATAAAACGCGTGTTCTTACTTACAGCCGTAATAGTATTAATCTGTGGTGAAACTATGGGTTATGTAGTAATTTAGGTAAACTAATCCTTAAAGGAAGCAGTTTTAACCCCTTTTGTCCCTGAGATATTGTTCTTGCCTCCATCGCATCTCCCTAAATCATGAATGTTTATAAATGCAGCTTTTAGGCACAGTATATTGAACATAGTCCATTGCTCATAGTTGCACACGTGACCTTCATCCTCAGACCATTTTGGTCCATAGTGTCAAAGAATCAGAAATGATTGGGGTATAATTGTGTTTTGTTAGCACTTATTACCCTTCTGTGCTAGTAAAACACTATGGTTCCTCTCCCTCCCCCAGAGGGAGGAGTCACTGGCTTTCAAAAGGCCTCCTTCTGGCTGTCTGGCTCTGTAGGCATCACTGCCCATGTGGAGTATCCGGCCATCAAAAGAGTGACTCCGTTGCAATAGGACAAAAGGGAGGGAATTTAATGATGAAAATAAAATGTTTTTTCTTTTTTCAGGTAAATACAATTCATAACTGTGACACCAACTCACACACTCTTGCAGCAGTCACACTCATTTTGAAATGTTTAGATTGTCCAGTGTGATGCTATAAACCGACTGTGCATGTGGACTTGCATGTGGATGTGGAAGGAATAAACCAAGTAAGTAACTATCCTGTTAAAAAATACCACGTGTTCCAAAAAGGCTGAAATTATAGGTGCTGTTGGGTTAATAACTAAGGTTGAAGAGAATGAAGAAATGTTCAGTAGGCAATGCACATTAAGAAACCTTTTGTGAAACACCAATTATTAATGAAGATCATCTGCCAGAGGGGCTGCAGCTCATTCACTACTCTTAATAAGATATAACTAGACATTCCCTGAAATTATACTGAACCGCTATCAATTTTACCTTATTGATTTCACACTTGCAGCACCGAATAGAAAATAGAGCAGCAAGAAATAGTCACTGCCGAAACACATTTTAAGGTCCTCATGTAATCCTTTGTTAAATATGATTGATGTATCTGGATTATCATCACTTCACATTTCCCCATAATTTTTGCCTTTGGCACAATAGCCAACAACTAAAGGAAGGAGGAATATCCTTTCTTTAAAAATGTATCCAGCACCAAATGTCACTCCATAAATACAGAATTATAATTAGAGATGCACCCACAGAACAAGTGGATATTATTTTTTAAAGAATAAATTATGTTAATAGTGAAAACTATTCACCAATTCACTGAGATATCCTTTCTTAATAATTTAATTGAGTTGACTTGATTTTAATAATTGCTTACTTATAATTATAGTAATTTTAAAACATTAATCTTCTTCAATGTAGGAAAATTACCAGTTTTAATATTAGAGTGCCCACAATGACAGCGTTAATGTTGCTGTGGCACTCTGCCATAACAATAAATACAGTCTGGATGAATCTGTCCTATAGCATGATTTATGAAACCTTTAAGGTTGTTGACTTACAGGGTTTTATTGAGAAAATTAGATTTGGGTGTCTAACAGCCAGGCCACTCATCTCCTCAGTAAACTGCTGTAGATTGTGCCGCCGTGGGTTTTATCGACATATCCCATTACTGAAGTCTTCACCTTTTATTATCATTCCCATAAATTCTGTCTGGGACAATCTCTGCTCTCTGTGGCCTGATGGAAAGATCATCTAGGGGCTGTAGTTTGTCGCTTCAGCACCCTCTCACATTCACATTTATGTACACAAACGCACAAGAACACACTCACACACACACACACAGCTATAGTATATACTATGAGCTGTGTGGCTCACTCACTGCCTGCTCTCTTCCTCATGATCAGAGATGCCCACTGTGCACTGATGGAAATGGTTCCCCTGGATGTCAAAGGAGAGGACGAGGATTGCTGAATGAGTTTACAGATGATGAGAGTCTTAGTTCAGGTCAGTCTGTATTTACAGCTCAATCACTTAACAGAGCAGGGCTCTCTATTAGATCTCTATCTATCTGGCTGGGTGACAGTCAGCAGCAAATGGGGCAGTATAAGGGACAAGGAGGGCAACTGATAAGACCTCTGGGACACTGAGAGCGCTCTCATGGCTCCATTTTCCTCCCACCCCCATGCCCGTTTATGGCAAACGTTAAGTTATCGATCAAATACAGGCTTACTCTTTATTACAATGCATAGGTTGTTATGGTTATATTGGCTAATAAAGCTGGTTTCATAAGTAGTTCACTGTTCAATGTCTGTGGGAAGCAGTTTCATTGTGGTTTGCATAGAAAAAGCTGGATTTACTCCCTGCTTTGTCAGTTTTGTCTCTAACACAACAACAACAACCCAGAATGCTCATGAAAAAGAGAAGTTAAATACACGCGAAGAACACAATGCCAGAAGTTAAAGTACTGATGCATCCAAACTACGAAAAGGCCGTTTGGCCATTTTATTAGGTAAACCTTTTTTTATTAGGTACACCTTTGCAGTCTTTTGCAAGTGTAGCCCTTTTAAAATCCTTTACAAAAGTTACTATGGGCAGATTTTGTTGATATTTTAACTAATGGCACTGTCATAGTTGAAAGTGAATATAATGAACTGGACCAAACTGAGAGGGGGTTTTTCCATAAATGGGGGCAGAGAGAATGTCAGAAACATATGGATATAATGCAGTCCAGTCTAACAAAAACCCCACTATCAATGTAAAGATAATTAAAATAAGAAAATTTAAATAAAACCTCTGGAAACATTTGATTGCACATGTGTGCATAAGAAAACATACACAAATGAAGCATCGAAGTATCAACTCTGCGATCTTTGCTGAATTTTTGCTGAATCGGTGGATGGAATAAAGACGCCTGGAGGTAAAATCAGGACTTTCTTTGATTAATAAATGATTTAAGAGTTTTATTCACAAATAGAAATAAATGTGTTAAAGTAAATACCAAGATGCATTAGATAATGGTTTAATTCACTTGTGATGAACATTCTGCTGTCTGAAATTGTATTTACAGCAAACATACTTATTATTGTTCTTTTCGTGGTCAACAGCATCAGTGCAAAAAAAAAAAACTTTGCCGCTCTCCACGTTTGTCATTTGCACACACAGAAAAATGAAAAGCACTGATATTGATTTTGTATTTATATTTATCAAACAATTCCAACAAGGATTTAATAGATCGCACATCCACAACACAAACCAGCACAGTGCTGTCTGTGAGATCTTTTTGTGTCAGAAGAGGGAGCTGTGAGCTCAGAGATCTCCTCTCCTCCATATTGGAAGGTTTGCATTTTGATTATTTACACTGGTTAAAATCCAACAAATTAAATGAGGATGTTCACAATTTAAAAGAAATGTCTGATACATTGATGACAGCTGCCTGATCTTACAAAACTCTTTTGCATTAACTTCATACCAACAAAATATTAGTAACTCTCAATGTTTAGTTTAAAATATTATCTTATTAATAATATAACTATAATCTAACTGTTGGGTTTTTAGGATGATATAAATATTGCAGCACTACTCCTGGACTAAACATTAAGCTTCTTGTCACATATAAAAGTAAAATGGTGTCACCTGCTGGCTCTGCAGTGTAATGCGGTCACCGTAGAGGCCTTTCCCACAAATGTCATAATTTTTTTATTTTGTTTTTTTAACTAAATTAGGTCACTGGATTTAGTCTTTACATGGTTAGTGTGACTGTGTACATGTCTTTCTATGGCTGTGTGATACGGCTGTGTGATGCTCAAAACCATAATTTTGACAGGGCTGTTGGAGGGGCCAGGCTTGGTGTGTGTGTTGCACAAGAGGACTGTTGGATGTCTTTATTACTAGGAGTCATTGAAAAGTGTTGTGCAACAGTCTATGAAATGATTAGTGGCCTTGACTGGGACTATTAGAAGATGAGTCCCTGATAGAACACACACACACACACACACACACACACACACACACACACACACACACACACACACACACACACACACACACAGCTGCCACACTAAAGCCAGAGCCGCTCTTCTCTCAGGTTCACCTCTTTACTATAATGAAGGCTGTGCTCAGGTTCAAAGCCAGTGTGGGGAATGTTTGACTAGATATCTGACAACTGCCTTCTGTTCAGGGTGTTGAATAATCATTCCTGGACTTATTGGTTTGCTTATGGCTCCTCGAATTTCCTGTCCTTCTGCCAGATCATCATTCAGATAGCTTTTTACTGGAGCACAATGTAACAGAATGGCATGTCAGCAATGGGCACTACATTAGCTATACATATATTGAGTTTTTATGTAAATTAACATTTAACATGAACACAGTTTGTAATGTGTCATTTATTTATCCAAGGCCAGATGCAAAAAGTTGCTTCACTGGACAAATAGTTACAATATGTGCTGTCATACTTAACCTGTTTAAGCTACAGCTGTATTTGCCAAAACTCCTCTGTTCTCTAACTTACCTTTAGTGTGTTTACAAACCCTGCAGGTGCAGACTGGCTGATTACCTTGGACTGTTGGACCAAGGCAAGAATTAAAAGCAATGTGGCTTCTTAGTTTTTTTCTCTCTGTGTGCATGAAGAAGTCAGATGTAATAAAAACTCACACAGCCGTTTAACTTAATCAGTGAAAATACATGTTGGTGGATTATTAGGTCATTCTAAAGGTAGAGAAATGCATGATGCTCAGGGGGCTTTGAGATGAACTGACATCAGCATCTTTGTCATACTGATCCAATGTCCAAATGTGAATTGGTGGTATAAACAATTCATTTAAGGGTGGCTCACATCGCTGTATCGTGTTTGTAGACGTAATGTAAACAGGCAAAGACATTCTGAAGGAACATGTGGCTCACTGACTCTCTCCTTCTACCTCATACTGTCCTTTAATCAGATGTTTCTGTACTGAACCTCTCCCTCTCCCCTGGCTATTACTACTTCATCTCTGCTCCTTCATGGTTTTATTTTCTGTGCACAGCTTTCCATGTAGAAATAAAAATTTCATGTGATTTATGATTTGTCATATGTGACTATGAATAGAATTGACTTGATTAAGGACTGGGTGAATGGCTGCATTGACAGCAGTGCTGAATCTGAAACAATTAAACAGTTTCATTTGAGCATTACTAGGTCTGAAAACGGGTTTTCTTATAGACATATAGCATTTCATTCCTCACAATTGGTCTTTGGATGATTTCCAGGCCTGTTTACAACAAATTGCACAAGACAAAGCAATTCAACGGGTTTCCTTATCTCAAAGGACGTCATGTGGAGTTTAAGCTTTATTAGGTGCTCACAGAAGGGAGGGTTGAATGAGATGGCCAGCTTGAGACAGCTCTAAAGGTTCAGTATTCATGTGGCCCACATAAACAGAATTCGTGGTTGGGAACAGTTTTATAAACCATTGTCATTGCCATTTAAAATAGGATTAAGAGCCGTCATAATTATATTAAGAATTCAATTTAAATACATGCAATTAACGACCATAATCTGCTTGATTTATAGCCTAATAATTATTTCCTGCAATAATGGCTTGATTCTTGTTTAATCCTGTCTGAAATCCACCTGTACAACACAACAGACAGGAGTTAATTAACAGACTGATATTTAGTTGATTTCATACTTGCTGAGCCATATCAGCTCAGAAAGTGAGCAAACAGTCAAACTTTCTGGACACCGTGTACTGTAACTAACACAGTGACAATAGAAACCTCAGTGCATTGTTCCTAGGTACTATGTTGCACTATGCTCACGTATACAGTGTAAATTCACACCAGCTAATAACAAAGATTTTGCTGTGATGCATATTGTATTGTTTTGTGCTGCAGGAAAAGGGAAATCGCAGCAAACAAATCGCAGCAAACAAAGTGCTACTGAGAACATTGTCAACTTTTTTTGTAATTTCAAGTTCACATTGTCACATGAGCTGTGCTCCTGGTGATACATGAGCAAAGCCCCATGTGTGTCACCACCAGGAAAACACACAAATCAGTAAACAGACAGTGAGTGTAAACTCCAAACATCCTCTGGACTTTAAGCCCTTATCCTCGAGCTGCCTCTGTCTCAGTTTCCCACATGCTCTCTATGCTGCACAAACACTATTTTCATTCCTTTCATTCAATTTATTACAGAACAAAGATGACCTTCATTTCAATACATTTTATGAGAAATCTGGTTTAGTTCTCAATATTATTTTTTGCTGTGTCCTCCTCCCCATTCCTTCCAGATAAGTGCTGGTTTCCTGTTGTGCCAACAGGCAAGCAGCAACTGGGTCCCAGACCTCTCTGGCAATAAGACTGCACACACACAACCACGGTGACAGAGAAATGGAAGAATGTTAAGAAAGTAAAAACATAAATGTTTTTTTTTTTCTGGCATCATCATCTTCATCCCAAAATAATATTTCTCTACATGTGGGTACCCGACATGGTTAAATAATTGCATAACAGTCCAAAGTAGATACACACAGGTACACACAGGGCACAAAAGTTAAATGTGTTTCACTTCCCTCAGTGTATATGAAATTTAGTGTCCATTGACAGGGATGCTTTTGGAGACTTTTTTAAATCCTGCTAATCTTGTTTTGTGTTTTGGTTGGCATCAATCCAACTCCTTATGCAGTAATCAGATCAAAATCTTTATGTCAATAAAAAGTTGCCTGCCAGTGCGTATGTCTTCAGCTGTTTATTATGACAGGGTTTTGTCTCAGTGATATACATAATGACAGCCCTGTGGCTGTAGTGAACACAGACAGCCAGACAAACAGTGGCAGAACTTGATTCTGGGGCAGCTCAGCTCTGGATGGCGGTAACAGGAAGTCTGCCAAAAGTGGACCATGTGCACATAAAGGGTTTGGGTTATGCTTACAGTGTCGTGCAATCACATTGACTTGTATATTTGCAACATCGTAAAAGTGTTATTCTTGTCATATCACGATATTCACACCGTAAACATTTACAGAACATAGACATGATCTCTCTCACGCACATAAGAACAAAAACTCATCTGCTTGACTCAAACATCTTTGGGAGGGTTATACCAAGGTGGCATCCTTTGTCTCACAACATAGCTCCTCCAGCTCCAGCCTATAAACACACATTTTTCCCCTTCTCTGTGGCAGGCCTTGACTCCTGCACTCCAGGGGCCACCCAGTGTGAAAAGGCAGACACCCCACCCCCACATCTACTCGCCATTGACCCCCTACAGGACCACAACAGGAACCACATTCTTTCCTTTGTGGTCAGTCTTTCATCCTTCTCCACTGCCAGGGCACTAGAAATAACCTGGAGGAGTATTGTGTGGTAAAAACTGGAGCTTTTGTCTGGGCCTTGCCATGACGTGCTGATAAAGTAAACACACCACTCTCGAGTTTTCCTAAGTGTTTCTTTTATGTTGATGACTTTTTGTTGTGCATGTGTGGAAGTGACAGGTGAAGCTGACCTAATGCACCATTTCACTATGGAAATTCCCTTTCATGATAATATGTTTAGAAGTATGAGTATGCTTAAGGAGTGTCAGTGCATCTTCTGTTAGCTTTGCTCGAATTGACATAATTGTATGCATTGAACACACCTAGTTTCATGTTTTTTTTTGTGGTTTGCACATGGATGGAATATGCCCCTTGGAGAACAGTGCAGCAACAGATCTGGATCTTTACAACGATAATAGCTACGCCTTGTAGCCTTTTAAAAAGAGATGTATACATATGCACCTGCCACTGATGTTGACACAGAGGCAACAGCAGCAGAGTGAGACAGGATCTGACAGGACAAGACAGTACGAGGTGTGGTGTGTTTGACTTTTGGTTTGGCTTCCCTCATTACACGCATATTTCCTCCATTACAGATAACCCCTTGGAATTGTGGTAAACACTGCCCTATTTCAGCACATTGCATTCATGTGCATAAAACTGTATCAATTAAATCGTGTCTGTCTGAGAATAATTTGACATATTGGCATTTGAACTATTTTGTTATTGGAGGACAGATAGAAAAGTGGACTGATAGTCTAATTTCACATCTGTCTATTAAAAATGATGCTACCAGCCAACAGCTGGTTATCTTAAGTTAGCATAGAGCCTGGAAAAATGGTAATGAAGCTGCCCTGGCACTGTTAAAAAAATCTGTCTACCTACACCAAAAGAAGAAAATGCCTGTTTTACATGTAAACAGCTCTACCCTGTGTTGTCTTTTAACATTCTTCCATATGACTAATAAAAGTGATAAACTTTCAAATGTGCCCTGAATATGATCATTTGCCATAAAATTGACTAGCAGAGTGACAACAGCAAACATGAAGGTTTTAATTTTCTACTTCCTTGAGGCTTTTTCCTGCATTTAGCGGGATTAACATTACTGGAATTGGAGAGAGTGGAGATTATTGGCAGCGTTTTTTGTATTTTTTTTAACAGCGTCAATCATGATCAAGTCTGATAGCTGGTGCAGTACCAGCTGTGGATGGTTGGTTGCTGTGTTCATGTTTTTTGTTTGGATTTCTTTGCTTTCCTATGAAGAATTGGTTCATCTTACTGTCAATCCTGCCTGATACATCTTTGGACATTGCAGTCAACATTTATGGGCTTGCTTTAGGCCTCCACCCCTGCCAGTAACTTGCAATCTCTACTTGTTACCTGGCAACAAGTTAAAAACTAATCCAGCATAAACTCACTCTTAAAAAGGTGAAATATATTTTATTCAAATGATTTCTCTTTTGGAAAGAACAATCAAGATATGACATTAATGAACAAGTTTTAGAAGTGCTGTCATCAGTTGTCAGGATAGCTGTTCCCTTTGTTTACATGTTCTGTCCTAAGCTAAGCTAACTGGATGCTATCTAAAGCTCCACATTTAAATGACAGCTGTTAGAGTGGTATCAATTTTTCTCATCTGACTACGGGGAAAACCTGTAAGCATATTCTTCAGTATAATTTACCTTTCATCTGAAGAGTGATGCTTGCCTTCCCTAATGGAAAGAGCAGCTACAGCTTAATTTATAACCAACCACTGAAAGAGGCCAAAAGTGATCTGAGGTCACAGTCCTACAAACAGGGATCACTATTGGGTACATGTCTATGTAAACCGACCAGACTATTCCCAGAAAGAAAATAAAAACAGAAAAACAGTAAAAAGGCTTTTGAGGTGGGAATAGAGAGAAAATGCCAAGTAACCTTAACAGCATTTCAATTTCATATTAACTTATTTAACCTTCATTGAAAGTTGACCATCTTAATTGTGTTTCTCATGGTCACACATTAGTTTAACTGGGTTATTCTGGGTTAACAGGATGGTTGTGTGTTTGTGTGTCCTGTTAACTTGAATGTGTGAGTCATAAAAACTCATCTGTACTACTATTTTTACTGAATGCAGCTATTACTTGGCAAAAAGAGGAGAGAGGGAGTGGGGGGGGCGGCCATGCAGCCGGACAAATGGAAGACAGAAACCCTACACCAAACTGTGGATGAGGAGGACAGGCTCTGTCCTTTATACTTACATGGTTAAAGAAGGAATGATCTCTTCTACAGTAACAGTTCACTGCACTGTATTTATTGGAAAACAAATTTAGGATTCCCCTATTTTGATCTTTGGCTGATCGATGACCTTTTAAAATGAGTGTATTGAGAAATTTCCCTTTATGATTTCACAAAAGAAGGAAGAGTGGTGTTTGTTTTGCATCTCAGATCACCCCCCCCTCTCTCAAACCCACAATCTCCATGCCAGTGCTGAGTTCTTTCCCCTGTCTGGCACTTTCTGTTGGACAAACACTTTTGGTAATCCAAAGGGCTTTAAGCCAGTAAGTTGACGTGATCAGGTAACTCCAAGCAAAACATACAGAGCGGTGTTAGTAACAGGCTCACAAGAAATCTGGAAAAAAAAAGCTGTGTCACAA
Source organism: Channa argus (assembly GCF_033026475.1). Classification (NCBI taxonomy): domain Eukaryota; kingdom Metazoa; phylum Chordata; class Actinopteri; order Anabantiformes; family Channidae; genus Channa; species Channa argus. The sequence continues at coordinate 37,098,954 of NC_090197.1, forward strand.
GTCTGGAGTCCATCCAGTAAAAAGATCATAGAAACTGACCAGAGGTACTTTTACCAACCCCGAAACCAGTGTTTCTTAACTCTACTCAATATACACCCGTTCTGTAAATCTATCATCTCATTCATCCGCATTTTTACTGTGGTAATTTAAAAGCTGCACCAATCAAAGTTTTCACATTAACAGTAGCTCGGATGATCTTATGTATTGTGAAACCTTGCGATGATGTACCCAAGGGAACGTTGTTTCTCAACAACTTTAACAGTAGAAAAAAACTTTATATCATTGGTGTGTTTGCAACTTGTCGCTCTTACCCCTGCTTTCCAAAAAAATCAGTCGAAGCTGGCTTGAAATGGTCTACATGTTATTTTACCACACTAAAAGAGTAAAGGGATAACTTTTCTAAATTATTTATATTGTTCATAATCCCTATACAGACACTGAAGCCAACAATGAATAAGTGGAGACACTTATGTTTGGTTAGTTGTTTGCAGGCTGGATTATCTTATTCGCCTGTTCTATAGACTAAAAACTATTACAAACTCATCAGCCAGACACCCTGCTCACTGGGTGGACATTTCATTCTGAAAACCAAGAGGATTTCAAATATTGTCCACACAGATGGCAGTCTTTGTAATTCAAATGTCAACTCAGATCACGTGGGGTGACATTTTATAAAAATAGAATGGTTTCAACCTTTGGAGCAAAGAAATAAGGACATCTAGTGAAATGGTGTATGTCCTTGTTTTTAATACCTTATGGACAACAATCGAGGACTATGATGATGTGGACAATACGATTCATTTGGAAAATGACGGTTAAGTTAAGCTTTAAACACACACCGCCCAGTACTGTAGTTATTTTTGCTGCTTGTATCTGTATATCAGCCTATAAAAATTAATTCCTGACAGCTCACATCCTTACAGGTTCACCTGCCACAACAACTGCTTCAATGATTGGCCGCATTCCAAAATATGAAGCGCTGGAGGGATTTTCAAATCTCACGCCCTGATCATGATATCCTATGCTGAATAGGAGGAAGCTCTCAGTAAATATTTTGATATGGCCAAATTACAGATATAGGTCTATGGATCACAAAACTGTGCACATTCTGTTCTTGAACATGCTACCGCTTTAGGTTGTGAAGCCAAAGCACAGACAGGCCATATGACACAGATATGAAAGCACTTTGTGGCCCGTTTCGGCACCTGGAAACACTGCTATAGCTTCCATGGTATGCAGAGGGGAGAAATAAAATGGAGTAAGGAAACTTAAAGAACATTGCTCTAAATGAAACGTGCTTTTTTTTCAGCTAGAAATGTTTGCAACACCATATGGGTTTAGACTGGTGAATATATGTTTGCCATTCTTCACCAGTGATGACTATTAACGGACAGGTAAGCAAAATTGAACGATCTCGCATCACAGAGGTCAGATAGGACGGGAAAAACACAAATATCGTGCATTTTATTTTCCAAGCACAAAGATGACCCCGTTGAAGTTGAAAAAGACTTGTCTCATCACTGCTGAGGAGATGCTTCAACCAAGAGTGAGTGACCCTTGAGATCTTTCTTCTTTTGATTCCTAGACTTAAGAGTGAAAGAGGATTAGTCAGAATACACCCCCGGAAAAAGGGAAAGAGGTAATAGTGACTAATGCTTAAAACAGAAAGCAGAGCTCAAAGCTCATAAAGCTCCTTCCTTTAACTCTCCTGACACCTAATTAATCTGTCTGACGTCCTGGTTGCTGCAGAGGTCCAACCATGAAGGCAAATCATTGCACGTGGTGCCATGTTGGTCTGCACAGGTTATGTAACTATTAAAACTGTTACAGACTGTCCTTACCTGACAGGAAGTAACAGTGCAACTTCATACTGACATCAGTGTCTTCAACCAGTTTTAAGTTGTTCATCCTATGTATGGAGGAGGAATGTTGTTTAAAAAATGCTAACAGTTACCTCCAGGCATTATGATATACATGATTATATAGATTCATGAAATCACAGTAACTATAATTTTCATGCAATCTGTGTATGAAAATCAACTCAGGGATTTAACTTTGATCTAAAAAGTTGTGTTGTGAAGGTGATTTGACCTATCTACACTATAAGAGCTGTAGTAAGCACTTAGCACCCTCAGTTGTGGTCTCTTAAATCATCACATCAGACATCTTTGTTCTGTGTATCGTCTCAGTGCCAGTGTGTCTGGTGCCAGCTTTTTTTGCCTGCATGTGTTTTTTGTCTCCGTGTCTGGCAGTAGTACCAGTAAATGAGCTGGTGACTTGTATCTCACGCCTCGTGCCAAGATATGTTTTGCCTGCGGACTGTTTCTTCTCTCCTCCTTCCCCTTCTCTGATTCCCCCCCCCCCTCCCTCTTTCTGTCGTGTTTTCCTCTTTCATGTCTTTGTTTGTTTACATTCACAGTGGATGGAAATCACAGACTCAGGAAGATGCAGCGAGGAACAAGGCCAGTCTCTCCTTTTCTTCGTCCTTTCCTTCCCCTTTTTTTCCCTAACTGAAATGCAGGCAGTCAGACATGCTTGGGGTTTCCAAACTAGCGTCTATGTTGAGGGTCCCTAGAGAGCAAACCCACGATAATAGCCGGGTGGAGTGGACTTACGAGTGCAAGGGAGGGAAATGAATAGCATGCTATGGGGCTTTCCAAACCCCAACTCCTTACAAGGCCTTTGCAATCTACACTGGGCTGACCCGTATTCACCCCAGCTGACAAACCATCAAGCACATGATGAAGGACAATGGTTTAAAAATGTTTTGGGGCCTTCTCATCGCTTTCTCATGCTTGATGAAATATATCCTAAGATTAGACGAGCAACTGTGTAAACTTGCATAGGTGAATTTCTTTCAAATTTGCCTTTTTTGTTACATTGCTGCATTTTTGATTCAGTCCGGATTCAACTCTCCCCTATATTTCACAGTTCAGCCTCTCCTATCCCCGTTTCCTCTTTCTCAGAGAGAGAAGTGTGCTGAGAGTGTGCAGATTGACTGTATATATATCCTTAAATGATGGAGTGCCTGTGGTATGCATGTGATTGCTCATGCATGTGTGCACATTAGTGTGTGTGTGTGTGAGAGAGAATGTGTGTGCATCCCTTTCCATAGCAGCCTGTGGATACTCATGAAGAGAAGTAGACCACAATACAGCTGTTAATCCTAAAGGGAAGCCGATAAATTGAAGCCCCAGTGACAGTTTGACTTACTCGGCTCAGAATGGACGTTGGACCTAACCTTGGGAAATAACCACGTGCCACGTGCTCCAGAGAGGAGGGATCAGAGAACTCTGTGTTGAAATACAAAGAAAAGCAAAATAAAAGAAGAGATCCTCTCCCCCCAATCTCTCTTCCCGCCTCCTGTACTCCTCCCATCCGTTCATCTTTCTGATTATGAGTGTAAAGTATATCAAAGGAAGGGAGGGGTGATAAAAAGAGTCAGAACAGGAGGAAACATCTAAACCTCAGACAGGCGTGAAGTCCATCAAGTGACTCACTTGGTACAACACACAAACAGCGACTGAGTCCTACGTAGGTGACCGCATTGTTAAATAGCTGAAAGGCATACAGAGACCATACACAAACAGTACAGAACCAGGGCGCATACTTGGAAAACACACACTGTGCAAACATGGGAAGTTGCCTTTCTCACATGCATACAAACCTACAGGGAGGCAGACATAACAGACACTAGCTCTGTCTTTGCTCACCCATAGAGCTCTATTGTCCTCATTCTTTCTCATTTTTGCATCTCTGTGATGATCCTGTACATTGTACATTCAAAAAAACATTCAGTCCCACTCAGTCACCCTACTGAGCTTTTACACAATGGCCGACTTAGCTTGTGTTCCTGTGCAACAGTAAGCATGTAAGGAGAAGTGAAAACATGAGAAGACAGATACAACATTTGAGTCTTGACAAAGAGGGTTAAAGCCTCCCACATAAAAGAAAGAAAAATGCTGCAGCAAGGTGAATGTACACAGTGAGCCTCCTTATCTGCCTTTCTTTGTCAGTTAAAGGTGTAACATTACCCTTTTTCTAAAGACCAGATTGCAAAGTAGTCACCTTAAGCCTTAAACCTTGAAGACTTTGTTTGGCTGCTTGAAGTGAAATGAGCGCAGTCGTCAGTGTACTGCTGCTAATGGCAAACTGCTGATGCCTACCAAGCATTTTCTGAGCACTCTAATTTTCTCTCTTCCCAGCTAGATCAAACAGGACTATCTGTGTCTATCCTTGACAGAGACCCACACGAAAGCAACAACATTGGCTCACACAGATTAGTAATGTGTCAGTACTTGGTGGGAACCTGGAACACTCCAACCAGCCTCATCAAAAATGTCTCCTCTTACTGGATTTGATGGCACTCCAAGATCGTGTTTGTTCCTCCTCCCTTCAGATTTTGGGAAACAAAATGAAAACGTTTATTAAACAGAATCCATTCATCACACAGCTACAGTGGCTTCATGAACCCTTTGCAGGGTAGAATGTGGGGGTTGTTATTATTGGGAAAGGAGGGAGTTGTTCAAATTTTAAAATTAACCTAAACATACAGTTTAAAGAGCTGTAAGATGGCATGCAAATGGGTTTTGCAAGATAAATATCACCAGTTAGTAAGTTTAGGCTTCCTCCCTGGTCAAAATGCAGAACCAAGCATTTAATCTTAACTGAAACATATGGCCACCACCTCATAATAGATCTAACTTTATGTATAAAAACACTCTCGACGTGTGGGTTTGCATCTTGCAAACGTGTGTTTGCACAATTTAACTAATAGCATCTTTTTAAAAACCCAATTTCGAGCCTACTTTGCCTTTTCTCCTGTTGCATAAATTGTCTAGTTTGTTGTTTATTTGTTTATCATCCACAAACATATCAACCAGTTTATCCAGACATTTAAATTTAACTTTAATTTGTCTACACCACAGCTAATATCAGCTAATGAAGATAACATCAGAAAATGCTGCCTTCTCATCTGCTCATGATTAGAGATATTTGACGGTGGCAGGCATCTTTACTATAAATACCCACAGAACCCATCTAAAAGCTGATGTATGGTAAACTTATTATTCTCATGCTGTGTAATCTACACTACATCTACTTAAATCTAGCTGGATTCATTAAAAATATAGAAACTGGAAAATAGCAACAAGCAAGGATGGCAATGCAGCTGCACTGGTTGTTGAAAGTCCAACCTCTGTGTCACTTTGGCAGGATGAATATGTGACTCACCACTGACTGCTTAGCAAACCTAGTTCCAAAAAGCAATCATCTAACATGAACGTGGTGTCAGGCTGCAAACAAGAATCGAAATGTTGTGACAGTTGACTACCAGCCAACAACTGCCTAATATAGTTTTTCAATACATTTAACTTAAACAGAAACTTTTCCTTGAGTCCAACCAAAAGTAAAAGCAGAAAGTATAGTCCTCTAATGGTAGTAGTGCCCTGTAGCTGTTTTAGTGAATAAGACACAGGTTGACACATAACTGACTTTCAGAGCACGTATGCGGGAGCTGAAAGTGAAAACATACTGTTATATATGCAAGCATGGTTTGATTACTAAACAGGAACTTTCAGAGGCTCTGGCCTTTTTGTCATTCACCTTAACAGAGAGTTCGAAGTTCTTCCTGAAGCAAGTGTCAGTTGTAAAGATTAAATTCTAGTTGCTGTGTGTACTTGAACTGGAAGTGGGGACATCAAATTTGAGAAAAAATGTTAATTTTTTCTATACCCATCAGAATGCCTTCATACACTGACATAGATCAATAAAACTATGGTTTTTGTTTTTACATCCCGGCAGCCAAAGCTCCAACTTTTGTAACCTATTATAAGAAAAGAAATATGATGTACATGAACGCATGTCCGCTGAATGATTTTGTCAAACCACAGGTCATTTGTCACTCCAGCTAGTATTCACACCAATTCAGCCTCTATTACCTATAAAAAGAATAGAATCCTGAAATAACAAACTCACAAACTCAAAGTCACAGGTAAGCAGGCGGGTTGAAACTGTGCTGGCTACTTTTTTTGGCTGCTCCTGAGTAATCACTGATTTGAGTTTGATTACAGCTCAAATGTCCTGAGTCAATTTTGTCTGCTTTGGTCACTGGAAAACAAACATCAGCGTATTAAACTGTCACAGCAGCAGCCTTTGAGGCCCCAAAGCCAGATTATAAACCAAGGCTTTGCCAAAGTGATACTAATCTGTTTACTCGGCTTTTGCATGATCCAGGGTTTTTTTGCACCATGTACTGTATCTTGCAAGTTTGTATATCAAAGAGTCTAACCTGTATAAATAAAGAAATAATAATAGGAACCTGTTCTTTATGGGCAATTATTTGTTGACAGACGGACTAATGGCGGTGCAGCTTTGCTCGTGTGTTTCACGTTTTCCCCACAGGAACTGTTCATTATTTTCTCCAGACATCCATCTCCATACAGACTTGAATTTCCAGGACACAGCTGATATTTTGGCTTGATTCATTAGAGGCAGCCACACTAGACTGAGACCACGAGGAAGGTGCTCCAGGCAGCACTAATCAACCCAGATGTGACTGGTGTGATGGATGGATTTGGACCAGCCGCTGCAACAACATGTCTATTTCAGTCCCCCATTGTTAGACACTCAGTCATCACTGTGTATGTAGCAAGTCAACAGCCAGTCTCCTGTGTGTACTACCCTTTTGCTCACAAAAGAAAAAGGGACTCATAGAAAAAAGGGGGCATGTGTTTCCTCTGTCTCAGTATGTGTGCTTCCACTGAGCAAAACTGCCCTTCTCCCACTTTCCTCTCTGTCATATTCTACAACACACATAGTCACAGAATGTTTGTGCAGCATGGCAACACATTTCCAAAATGGAATAAATCCTTGGCAGCGTAAATGTTGTCAAATAGACTGTGGTCTTGTTGCACTTCTTTTTCTTGTAATAGGAGAGCACTTAATGGGGCTGGCAGCGTCGGTCCTTTGAGAAACACTTGATTTGAATGAGTTGCTGTGAATACTGCAAAGCACATAAACACCAAACAATGCTGCCATCTGCTCCCAATAAGCTGAGCAAGATTTAAGACCAGTTGCACAAAGTGAAGTCTGGTTTTTCCAGGGTTTATTTCGGTCAAGTCAACAACGCGTACTGTGCAGGTGACACCTATTTGCTGCCCATCCCCATCTCCCTTCTTCTGATAGCTGCAAGGAAAGGATTGCTTTATAGTATAGTGTAAATTTCTGGATTGTGTGACCATGAAGCCAATTTAAAACTCTTTTATTTCAAATCATTGTAGGATTGCATGTTAAATTCCTGCAAGAATAACTGTTTGAGAGATGTGAGGTGAGAAACTGGCTTGTGTAATGCAATATTATCTTTAAAAACAGGCTTATAATAGAGGGGTTTTCAGATACTCTTGGGTGGCTGGCATATGACAAAACCAGTCATTACAGAGTATAATGAACATGTAAATCACAGTGAAATGCAGAGGTGAAGGGGAGGGCACAGCATTCATGGGAACCATGGTGACACAGTGTTAGATTGCACTCTGTCACCTTTGAGTGGAAAACTAGTCAATCAGTGACATGTGACACTGCTGGCCACCTGTCTATGATAGGTGTCTGCTAACACATGTACACACTACTAGCATGCATGTAGACCCACATAAACGCAGCTGTCCATAACACGAAGATTCATCTGACCAGCTGCAAACACAAACTGTAGCTTTCAGTAAACTGAAGCAACCAATTTGAGCATTTTTGTCATGACAGCTCGACAAAGAAGCAATGGCTAATTGAGAGGCAACTTTTGTGCAATTGTAATTTCACAAAACATTGTTGTTATTTAATCTATTTTGCTTTCTTATTCATTCATTTAGGTTACTGTGCTCATCTCTCCCACTCTTTTGTGAATTTGCCTTCACAGTATAATTGACACAATGCATGTTCATATTCTGTAATTCTCAGGTCTTTTTAAAAACTAAAATACAATACATACTCCCTGAGTAGTACTCCTTTTATCCTAGTGCATCGATCAGCTTAAGGCCTTGAAGCTCAATTTCCATATTTCTTCCAGGTTTTTCTTTTTGGTGGCTTACATTCATGTTTGTAAGTGACATGCACTTAGCTCGGTGAGAACACTGATGCCATCCTAAGCTGACATGAGTGTGTTCAGTTAACTGAAATGTGAGCCATGTGTGTACATTAACAACAGTATGTTCCATTTAGCTTGAATGAAAGTTTCTCTATAAATAACCAACAAATCTGAAACTTCCGGATCCCTCTATTTAGCTCCATCCATTTTGTTGATCTTAAAAAAAAATATATCAGGTTTGAGTCATTAGGTTATAATTCTTACTAATGTAGAGTGATATTGTATTTATTGGTCATTGTTACGGTTATGTTACATTTATCCATTTTTGATTTGTTTTTTTTGTTTTTTTATTTCTTTTGATTCATTACACATCATCTTATCTTTCTTGTTGTTGATCTATTTTTGACTGCCCATCTGGATTATATCAATATTTCCTTGAACAACTAAAATAGCAACACCAGACACAAATACACACACACTTAATCAGGAAAGGGAAAGACGAGGTTTAGAGGCCTCAAGTGCATGAGTATTTCATAAGAAATGAAGAAACCTCCTTCTGAAGCCAAGATGCAAAAAGCAGGATTCCAAGTTAGATTGCATCTTAGAAGGCTAACAAAAAAGATTATTCCATCTCCCTCCTCCTCTGAAGTCCTCAAAGCATAGTTCAACAGATTTTGCTGACAGAGTGAAACACGGCTTTCTTTGAAAATGTTGCCAATGTTTTCTCACATGTAATTTGAGTGCAAGCGGTGCAAGGTGCTGTAAATTTGTGTAATGCAGCCTTTCCTGTCTCCCTCTCTCCAATGTCTACATTTGTCAGCCACAACTACAATGCTCCCTATTTATAGCAGTTTTACCTCAGATATTAACCCTCTTCCCCACTTACCCTGCCATTTCCTGCTCAAGCGGAAACGTTTGTTTGTGTGCGTCGTTTACTGACCTTTGGTAGCAGTGAGCACCAGATTACTGTTGATAGCAATGGGCTTTTATGTTTACAGTCTTTTGTGTCACATTAAAGAAGTGATGTGTGTGCATATTGGAGCCTTTTACCAGCTTTTGCCCATTTTCCCATCCTCATAATTTAAGCTCATTGGGAATGAAAAAGATAATATTAGTAATGCAGTTTTCCAGGCCAGGTGACAGGGCTTCTGCGCATATGAGCATATCACACTAGGTATCCATTTCAGGGCCTCTAAAGGAGAGTGAGTGTTGTACGTGTTTGTGTAAGCCAACACTTTAGGGCTGAGATGTCGGAGTTCACCTTCCTTCAAGGCTATGATCGAAGGAAAAGCTGCAACTGCCTGGAACATCCTGTTTTGGACGTAAACACTGTTATGCAGCCAAGGCTTTCCTTTCTGTGATGGAAAAAAAAAAACCTGTCCTATCACTTTATTTACCACCAAACATCCTGATGGCCAGTAATAATGATGACACAAGCCTTTAACTTTGCTTAAATAGAGATATCTAAAGAAGTATTATGAAGGGTTGCAGGCGGTGCGAGTTTCTTTCTGCAACTTGGACAGACATTAGAAAGACATGATAGGAAATCCCAGGGAGGAACAAACTTGCCCGGCCAACGTGTCTGTCTGCTCAGGACATTTTCTCCTGACATCACCTCCTCTGGTCAATGGGTTTCTAGCCAGGGATATTCCATGTCTAGACTTCCTGCCATTTTTGTTTGGGCCTGGTGAGCAGCATAAGGGCATCACACAGTTGCTTACCTAATTTGCTGTAAATAATAAAAGGGGCTGCTAATAGCTTAGGTAGCCACTGTTAAAACTGTGAATTTATTTGGTCCATAAACAATGGAGATCAAAGAAGCTCCATGGACATCAGCACAATGAACTTTGAATGAGCGAGCTTCAATAAAATGGCTCTGAAATGTGATGCAGGAAGTGAGTGTGTGTGAGCAAGTACAACTTCTAAAGAGTATCTGGAAACTTTGCAGGTTATTCATACTTTTGATCTGCCAAAATGAAATCACTTCTACAGCAATCTGAACTCAAAACTCCAGAGCTCTCATTAATAAACTGAAGTTAAATCAGCCCTTTGAGAGCAGGTTGTAAATTTATTTCATGTCCGTTGTGTTAGAGAAATGCAACCTTGTTCCTTCACAAACAGTTCATAAAAAGTTACTTAGAAAAATATACATTGATATTAGAACTGAAAACTTAAGATTCAGTGTTTAAGTCAAATATACAGTTTGCATATTATTAAACTACAAAAAAGGTCAGAATAGGTGGCTTCAATTGAGGCTAAATTCTTGAAACCGTAAGAGTAAGCATTCAAAAGAAGGCACTACCATTTTCCAAACTCTTCATAAAGCTTATCGAGCCTACATTCAGCACAACAACAAAATATCTGATTTGCATGTGTGCACAAAAGACGAAGGTCAAAGGTAAGTCTGTGAAAAGATATTTTTCTGATCTTTACCCCTTTGTGTTTCAACCTATCCTTATCCCCCCCCCCCCCCCCCTTTCTCTGAAAAACAAACTCTAGCTAAATACAGGAGAGCCCAGCTATTGCTACAGTACTAAAAAGGTTAGCTGACTTTGGAAAGGTCATAAGGGTGAAGAGACAGTGGGGGTTTGGGAGGTTTTCCTAAGACTAAGCCTCACTTTCCCACTCCTGAGTTAAGCTGAATACCCAATTTACAAAACAAAAATACAACAACTCTTTTTTGATTTAAACAGTAAGAATGTTCAAGGCAAATGTGTCATTAAGAAGCCAGCCATTAACAATACTCGACCCTTTAACAGCTATCACCTTCCTTTGTCTTTCCAACATTTTTCCCTTTCAAACGCTTTTTCCTTACAGCTAAACGCCATCTTTTCTTACATCAATGTCCAAACTTATACAACAGCCCAGTCTACGATAAAATGTTCAGTTTCTTTCAATCTGGTCAAGATCCAGCTCCCCTCCCAGCTGGAAAATGTCCCTCTCTGTCCCACAATCACTCTTCCAGAGGGTGTGTTTACCATCCGGGCTCAGAGGAGATCCGGGCTGAGAGTCACTGCTACAAGCAGAGTCGCTATCAAGCTCTTCATAGGACGAATCCTGTTCCTCATCGTCATCTCCCACTTCCTGCCGTGAGTGCAGTTCCAGCTCAGACATGGCAGTGAAGTCTGAATCTGGTTGGCAGGAGGTCTCAAAGGAGGGCAGAGGCAGGCCTAATTGGCAGCTCTCATCGGCTGAGAATCCCGGGCAGCTCAAGCTCTGAAAAGTCTGAAGTTTCTAAATAGAAAAGAGAAAGAGAAAAAAAAAATACATGAATGTTTGTTTCTACCTTAGCTCATGTTCACATTTTGGCTTCACTCTAAAGATGATGGATTTGTGATGGGGAATTTGAACTCAGGGTTTTCCGGAATGCCAGTTAGAGTTTCAGATCTGGCTGCCAAAATCTGGCATTCCCTCTCATTGACGGCATGCGAACATGTAAACACGCAAGCACACAAATGCATACGCCAGCCATCAAAGAATGCACACAGAACTCTAAACCTTCTGGATTTGATGTTTCAAATTGTGCTCAGGGCCTTTTTACCATTGTGGACACCATTGAGAAACAGTCAGCATGACTGGTATCGCAATCTTGTACAGTGGACGACACTTGCTGTTAAACATACATCTGTTATGTACATATTAAGGTTTTGCACTCAACATGTGAATATCTAGATTGAATTCACAAAGAACTTGTCTCTTGGTTTACTTTTGTGCTCTTTCCAAACTGAATTCATCTTTGCAACAAAGGAAAAGCAGCCATGCAGTGCAGGGAAGGGGTTAATGATCTCTAGAGTGCCCCAGCAGCAGATGTTGGAGGCACTGAGGTGAATAGAGATGAGGTTTTCTCTATAGAGACTTGGCTTACATGACGGACACCTCTAATGTTTCCTAGCATGTGTTCGGACATTGCCTTTCCTGTTACAATGAGCTGGGAGTCTCCCTTTCTTAAGGCTCACTTTAGGAGGCTTACTTTTTACCCCCCCCCCCACCTGCCCTGATTTAGTATGGTTCAAATACCTCTATACCTTAGGATTTTGGTTGTCTGATTTAAAGGTTGCTTACTTTAGTTGGATTAACTTTATATGTAGGCTGTCCAAACTTCATCTGCAAACGCCTAACTTGATCATGTTAAGAGTGGGAGGCCTTTGCTGTAGCTACCCCAGTGGAGTGGAAAAGGGGATTTCTGAGTCCTTGCTCTGTCTGTTCAAACCCCGGTATTACCCCACTACTAATTATCACAGCAGAGGGGCAGACGAAAGGAAGCAAGAAAAGAGGGGGCAGAGTTGGTTTCTCCACAATATGCTTTCTATAAACTCTACTGAGGCTGACTGGGATTTGGGTGGGTGTGGTAGTAGGTTGGGGGAGCAGGGTTAGATTTCTGCTCTGAACTCCCCCTTCATTTTAGATTACCCCCACCCACATGGCACATGTTCTTTCTCTCTCTTACACACACACACAATCACACGCTACTATTACAGTATTGCCACACATATCTATCATAGCCTACTGCCATAACCAGGTTTCATTAATTTACGGCATCATTTACAAACTAAAAAAAAAAAATGTAATTTAAAAAAAAAAACAACAACAAAAAAAAACAGTAACCTCAAAGGAATACTCTGACCATTTAGTATTTTTACCACTACCATAAAGCTGAAGCATTTTAGCTTTACAGTTTGAAAGGATACATGAACTAATCACTGGAGGCAGCAAAGAAGGGGAAAAAAAAAAAAAAGAGCGCCTCCCGTGTCTGTTTATAACACGGGCAATGCAAACCGCAGCCTGGCTAGACTCGTGTTTTCACATTGTTTCAATGAAGAAAACAGAACAACAGACAGCAATGTCATACGACATAGTAAGAATAAACTCTTACTACTTATCAATAGTTGAAACTGATACTCAGACAGTATCCATTAGTATCCATAATCCAACCAGAACTATTACTGTGGAAGCATTATCTACAACGTGGTATTGAACATCAGCTGCAGCAGGATAAGTACAATCCATGAGGTTAAGCAAATATCCTCCTGATAATTAGCGCAAACAACATACAACACACTGTTAAATTTCATGTAATAGTTCTGCTGCACACTTGTCTAAAATAATCCGGACAAAAATAAACACATATACAGAGAAGAAAGTAAACAAAACAGATACTTTAACGTGCATTACGTACAGGGTATGTTTCTTTAAGTAGCCACATGGTTAAATAAGTCATTGACAGAAACTTCTGACAGCAAACAACTGTAAAACCAAAGAGAGGACAGAGCAAGCAGAAACAGAGCAGGAATTAACTCAATCCTGTCAGGCAGGCGACATACTTTCACACCTTTGTATCAATAATCTGTGTTGCTGTCTGAGTGTGAACATGTTTGATTTGGTCTGTGTATTTTTCTGGTTTTCACTGAACCACTGAGAGAATGTGGAAATGCCTACAAGAAGAAAAATGATAATTACCACATGTTACATTTGAGCAAAGTTTGAATAAGTGGGAGTTAAGTGCGTGTGTTTACACAAGCATTTAGTGATGCTTCACAGGAAACCTTGGGAAGAGTCACAACATGTTATGAACAGTGAACACCTGACCTGAGGGTGCCTACCTAGGTGCTCCCACAAGTCTGTGGGCTTTGATGCTTAAGCTATGATCACCATGCCTACCATCCCAGGAATGGAGACAGAAGGAGAGAGGAGGGGAAGAGCAAAGAGCTTGAACTTGAACCAGCGAGAAGATATTAATAGAGAGGAGTGAGGACTTTGTCAGCCAGCTTCCCTGCATAAATAATACACCTTTTCTTTGCTCTGTTATTTCTCTCTTAAATGCTACACACAAACCATTTCAAGCCCCAGCTCAACATGCCTCCTTATCCACCTCTACTACTAAACAAGCTAAATAAAATATAGTCTGTAATTTTCCTTCACATTGCCAAGTGAAGTTGCCACTGACACTACTAAGGCAAAACACATAAAACTATCGAATAAAACTGGCTGGACTGGCCTCACACAGGCCAGTTCCTCAAAAGCGAAGTGTGAGTTGCGTCAACAATCATTCAGCAAGTGACCTAGAATCAAGAGAGGACATTCCCAGTCTGCCAGTGCACTACACCCACAATGTAGAGGAAAAAACAATGAAGGGCCAAGGTGGAAGGGCAGCCAGGGATAAAAACGTAGCAGTGGACAGAAGAGGGAACGGATACACACGACTGACGGAGGGTATTTGAAGAATTATTGGGGGTGGCTGCACGTAAATCCCTATGGTAGCAGAGTTAGATCCAATTAGCATGACATGCATCCTTAGAATTCACACCAGCCTTCACTGATGTGGCCGAGGAATTCAGAGGCCACATTACAACATGTTCCATTAAAAACACATTGACCCCCATCCCACCAAAAGTCCAGCAGCTTTAACCAATTTCTGCAATAAATGCACAGAATTTTTTTTTTAAATAAACACATCTGTAATACTGCAAATGTCACTAGACCATTACAAAAGGTTTGCCGTGATGAATGTTCACCAACTACTTTTGTTAAAGTTCACAGTGTATGTTTTATACACCAGTAAAACGAAGTGAGTATAATGGAAGATGTGTGTAGGTGGGAAAAGAATTAATAGAGAATTAATTAGGACCCCAAGATAGTAGTGCTAAGTGGGATGACAAAGAACAAAATTTCCATAAGAGCTTGTAAATTTCTCGTCTGTTGCTTGATGGTAACTGTTATGTCCTCTCCTCACTAAAACAGACACAGGTTGTAACCAGCCCCACATTTCCACATTATCACTTCCTTTTCCAGATGGTTTGCCAGCTACGAGTTTGCACCTAGACAAACCACCTCGCCAGCCTATGCATCTTCAAATGGGCGCTTCCAGAAGTTTAGGGCTATTTAATTTAGCATGGCATAGTAGAAACCTGCTCATTTAGGTTCCAGGAATTACTGGGCAAAGCCTTTTACCTGTACTGCATTTTGTTGACAAGAACACTAACATCAAGATGTTTCAGTTGCATGGGGAGGGAAAGAGAAGTGAAAGATATTCTATGTGCGGTGTCGCTGCTTACTTTCGTCGTGTCCAGCATGCAAGGGAGGGTGTGCAATCATGCAAGTTAGTCTGAAAACAAGAAAAACTGAACTGAAAAAAAAAAAAAGAAAATGAGTGGCTCTGTCAGCTGAGAAACGATACAACTATCTGCAGAAGTGAACCCCTGCATTGGAGCACTGCTGCAGACAGATGTAATGTAAAACTGACCCTGTGTGTTTTTCTTTATCTGGGCATATGTATGTGATCATTGTGCTTGATTTTCCCCTTAGCAGCTGGCATGACTACAGGAAACATGTGTGCTAGGCTCCATTACCAAAGCCTTGTTGATCCAATCCTGGTCCTGAGAGTGACTGGCTTGGAACACAACTCTTTGGGAAAAGGAAGGGAGGGTAAAGGAATAAATTGATGGTATTTTCTAATAAGGGGACAGAAATGCACAATATTTCCATGACAGGAGGTATGATGATGATGATGGAAGATTTTATATTTTCATATGTGTGGGGAAGAAGGGGTATGCAGGATTTTTTGTATAATCGGATAACTTTTATGCAGTTTTATTAACATTTAAATTAATAATGAAGTAGGATATGATATGATAACCAAATCAAGATTTTTCTGGGCTCTGTGTAAACATCAGAGTGCTGCCAAAAAACAAAACAGTAAATGTCATTAAAATACTTTTATGGTTCTATTTGGAGCCTGGGTTTATCCATGGGTCATTTATACTCAGAGTGTTCCACTGTGACCAATGAACAAACAAACTCTTGTCATAGGGAAAGAGTTTTGTGCATCCTGATCTCTCTAACTGCCTGATAATAGACAGAGGGCTCAAGAAGTGCAGTGAACAAATTGTGGAAATACAGGGTAGGTGTATCAGAAAAGCAGAAAATGAATGGTGAGGGGTCCAATCTTTGGAAGGGATGTTTACTCAACAGAGTAAATGAAATGATAAACCAGAGTAGGGCTTGCTAGAGCGTGGCACTTGGCAGCGTGACCGAACAAGAGGAATTTTTCTTTGGAAGTACCACTCCCTGGCAGGAGGAAGGCCTGAGATCACTTAACCCTAAAGGTTCGAACCGATGACCCTGAAAACCTAATTCAGCTTGATCAGACCTTAAGAGAGAAAAACCCTACTATGTTATGTTAAGTCTTCAACTTGTCCTTGGTCTAAGAACAAAAAGATGTGTGTGTTGTGCATTTGGACCACGATTTAACTAAGGGACATTGCATTAAAGCAACATTTGTGTAAACTTGTGTTCAGCTCATCCAGCTAACCTGTGTCATCTTTGCCAGGTCCAGGGAGGGCCGCTGTTCCTGGGCATCTTCTGGTCTCCTGCGCTTCATTCCAATCTTTTTGTCATTTAGCACGCAGGGCTGGGACCTGCTCCGAGACAGACAACCAGTGCCCCCAGTTCGCTGGTCAGCTCGCCTCCCCAATTCTGGTGTGGAGCCTGGAGAACTGGCCTCCAATGCCTCTTCACTTTGGAACTCTGATAAGCTGATTTGCTCATGGGAGAGGGAGAGAGGCCTGAGGAAGTGGTGATGGTAGGAGTGGTGATTATGCGAGGGAGGAGAGGTTGGGGACACTGGGGAGGCAGTGAACTTAGGGTGGAGAGGAAGTCGCTGGTTGAAGAATGTCAAGTCCAGGGCTCCATCTGAAGGGATGCTAGACCGTGAGGGCAAGCTGAAGCTGGAGCTACGTTGCATGGTGGGAAAATGACTGCCGGAGAGACCCCCTCCTACTCTGACACTTCCTCCACTGTGGCACCTTCGTTTCTCCACCGTTGTCCACACTCTGGAGCTTTGGGGCCTCCAAGATGTACGGAACACACTGAATTCATCAGAGAGAGACAGGGAGCGACACTGACGTTTGCTCGGGGGTGCCGTAGGAGCTTGGCTGGAGACTGTAGTGGTGTAGTGCGCTGTGTTGGATGAGGTGTGGGGAATAGTCACGCTGCTGTTGCCGAGGCTGAGATCTCCTATGAGACTAGTGATTGCTTGGGTGCCGCCTGGTTCTTTGGTCCAGTGCTGGCTCCCCGGCTCAGGAATCACATGCCACAGGCTCTCTAGACTGGCACCAGGCTGGCAGTGACTCCTCTGCTGGATGGCACATCTTCGCCCCAGGTCCAACCACCTGTCTGGCTCTGCAATATTCAAAACATTCATTCTCATTGACCATGATATCAGCAGCATTTTAATAGGTCGCCATCTGTGCAAAAATAAGCAAAAATTGCATTATTCTGATTACAACATGATTAAAGAAAGCCAATATATCTGGAAGGAACATTTAAGTAGTTAACTGGCATACATAAAAGCACAAACAAACAAATAAGCCTAAGGCATGAGGGAATGGTTACTTTAAAGACAAGCTGTTTGAGAGAGAAAGAAATTATTGTCTGCTCACTGCAGTTTGGGGGTATTTAGGAGACTAAATATACACTTAAGGTTGTTTGAGCACAAATATGAAAAGAAAATCATAAGCTTTGGTGCATTTGTAAAAAAAAAAAAAAAAAAAAAAAAAAGTCACCAGTTATTTGTCATAAGATGGAAGACCAGATTAACCCTAGAGGAAATAACACTGCAGCTGCTTATTTTAAACAAGCACTACTCATCTATAACAAAAAAGCTGAAGAACAAAAACTAAACTTAAAACAGGATAAAAAGAAAGTCTTCTTTAAGCCTACTGGCAAGTGACATAATTTCTAATGCAGTTTAAAGCATTTCTTGCAGTTCTTTTTAAAGAATTAGTTAGTGCTCTTTCTGCACCGGTTAGGGGGTCTGGTGGCTCAATGGGTAGTGCGTTGGTTTGGGATGCAGAGTAACCCAAAACTGAGGCTTCATACAACCCTCAGTTTTAAGTTGCAGTGGCACCAGTTTTTTTTACATTAGAACCTGTCTTCATCACTCATAACATAAAAAAAACTGTATAAGACATGTCATGCCACAAAATATTATGGCCATTGTTTCTGAGGAATCATCAGACAAACAACCAGAAGAAGACACCTTCCTGACCATTTAAAATCTAAACCTGCAGGCATGCTGATTCCAAAAACAAGAGCTGCATAATACGATAAGAATCAGCCAGTAAAACTGTTGGCAAGACAAGTGGTTAGCGGGATGTGCTTCGGAAAGCAGTATGAGTTGCCAGCTACCTCACGCCCTGCACAAATGAGTCCATCACACAGCTGTGGGAGATAATACACCTACAGCAAAGTGCCATAGTGGTGTGAACTACTAAGCCAAGTGGTTAAGTCTTAAACTCTATTGAAGCTTTTGGCAAAAAAGGACTCTTGCTGATCCAAATCCTGTCCTTTTGGCATGCTTGTCTCTAATTTTGGAATGCTCTCTCACAGACTGGAGGATGGAAATCATTGTTTTGGATGGACAAACAATGTACGGGGGCTACAGTGATGACCTGACAGGAATGTTAGGAAAACAACTTGACAAAGAGAGAAAGGGATGAACTTCAAAAGCCCACCCTTTGAAAGCAAGAGACAAAGTGCTGGTTGTACTAACAAGACATGCTAGACAATGTTAATGTCAACATTAGCTGTGGAAAGAGTCAGCCACACTTTTGCCTGTGACGTCACCGCGTCACCCCTCAAATAAAAAAAGAATAATAATTTAAAAAAAAAGGCGATGTAGCTGGCGTTTGTATTTACTGCATGTCTTTTAACACGGGATAATTATTGTAGCACTAACAGAGCCAAAGGGAAATTGTTGACATATTCAATTACAGTTTACTCCCATGAGAGTGGAATGCACCGTTGTGTGGAGGCAGGTGCGCCCTTGTCGTGAGAGGGGGGGAGGGGGGGGTGAGTGACAGACAGAGAAAGGGAGAAGTGAGACATCGAGTACTACAGAGT
This sequence comes from Channa argus, assembly GCF_033026475.1. NCBI lineage: Eukaryota > Metazoa > Chordata > Actinopteri > Anabantiformes > Channidae > Channa > Channa argus. The sequence goes on from NC_090197.1 coordinate 37,117,930, forward strand.
GGATAAACAATGAGACAGTTATAGTAGGGGGTTGCTGGACTTGATGGTTTCTCTTATCCGGGGATTATATTGGGGCAATCCATTATGCTGTTACGTTAGCGAAACTATGTTTTAACAGACAGATAC